>NC_063212.1:19671262-19771262 GCF_017589495.1 Alosa alosa | reverse complement strand
ACACAGAGAAATTACAAAAAAAAATATTTAGGCTGCATCATGAACCACATCCTCCCACCTACTCAGACAGATAGTCACATATGCACACACACACACACACACACACATGGAAATAAGGGCTGCTGTTTGTTCAGGGTGTGTGTGTCTGTGCCTCCTGTCTGGTTGTGGGTGGCCTGTCTCCTCATCCTCTCCTCCTCTTAGACATTCTGTTGGGCTTCTCTCCTCCTGTTCTGGGGTCTCTCCACTTACCTCTTACAGTTTGACAGTCAAGTCTCTCTCTTTCTCAATTCAAATGTGCTTTATTGGTCTGACAAATCATATGATGCATTGTCGGTTTCTTGAATTTCCCCTGGGGATCAACAAAGTATCTATCTATCTATCTATCTATCTATCTAAAGTGTTCACAGGAATACTCTCTTCTTTCTTTCTCTCTTCTCTCTCTCTCTCTCTCTCTCTCTCTCTCTCTCCTCTCTCTCTCTCTCTCCTCATATATACCTGGAGGGTCAGTAAAAATCTTTGACCTCTGAGATAGTGCTGTTTTGAAGGAAGGCCAGTGTATATGTACACTCAGACATGATGATGTAACTTAATGACTGAGGCCGTGTGACCAATCGTAATGTTAATGATCAACTTAACCTAACGACCTGCAGCCATTTAAAAATCAAACCTTTCATCTATCACTGAGCATTATTCAGTGTGGACATATACGTCTGTATATAAGCTGCTTTAGTTTATATAAGTTAGTATATGTGTTAGTATGGAATGGTAT
The DNA here is from genome assembly GCF_017589495.1 of Alosa alosa. Taxonomy (NCBI): domain Eukaryota; kingdom Metazoa; phylum Chordata; class Actinopteri; order Clupeiformes; family Clupeidae; genus Alosa; species Alosa alosa. The sequence goes on along the minus strand of NC_063212.1, from coordinate 19,770,493 downwards.
AATGTAGTTTATGTTATCAATAGATCACTGAGCCCTACTTATCGTTGCTGTCTTGTTTTACATAGTGGAGAAGGGTTTAATTTATATAATAATTTATAATTTAGTAAGCAAGCTTGAAAAAACAACTGGCATTGTCCCAACGGGGCTCTGCACAGCCCAGAAGCTGAGTCCACTAGGGCTAGGCAACGAGATCAAGAAAAAAAGTCCCTTTTAAAGCAACACCAAAGAGTTTTTTGTACCTTAAAATAATGTTTCCAAAATCGTTTCAGTGGTTCAACTCGTAACAGGATGAACGGCACTTCTGCATTTGCTTTGCGACCCTCTATCGGCTATAACCGCACTATGCAAGTTTGCCAGATCGGGTAGCGGATCTGTAGTACGATGGAATGAGACGTAAGAAACTTCAATTTTGACTTGCTTCTAATGTCGCAATGCACCATACTTTCATAAAATCATGCAACATACTCTACCATGTCTGTGGACATCGTTATATCCAAAGCCGGTGCTGGATAAACAAATAGTGTGTGTGTGACAGAGGAAAAGTGCTTTGGTGTTGCTTTAAAAAGAGGGAAACCTTGAACCCAGAATCGGAATCCAGTTCATCAGTATGTGTCCAGTTCATCTGTCTGGCTCTATTCTGAACATGGTCTCTTCAACTCTGTCAACCCCCCCCCCCCCCTCCTTCTCCTTCAGACCCCCCCAGTATAAGAGCATCACACTGGACAGAGGGCCTGACGGTCTGGGCTTCAGCATCGTAGGGGGGTTCGGCAGCCCCCACGGAGACCTGCCCATCTACGTCAAAACTGTCTTCGGAAAGGTCAGCAGATTTGTTTGGCGCGTTTCTGTTCGTGGTGTATAAATAGCTGTACACTCAAAGTGTCTGGAGTCAGGATATGCACAGCTAAATGTTGTGTCTGTAGATTTTGTTTCTAGGCAGTGTATCAGGGAAGTGTATTAGTACTGCAGTAATACTGTGTACTATATCTCTATGGTTTTGCATGGATATTATTAACTGTGTGTGGGTGTGTGTGTGTCTGTGTGTGTGTGTGTAGGGTGCGGCAGCAGAGGACGGACGTCTGAAGCGAGGTGATCAGATCATGGCGGTGAACGGGCAGTGTCTGGAAGGGGTCACTCACGAGGAGGCCGTGGCCATCCTCAAGAGGACCAAAGGAACGGTCACGCTCACTGTTCTCTCATAGGCGTGCACGCACAAACACACACACACACACACACAAACACACACACACACACACACACTTTACTTCACTGTGCAGTCTCACTACACTCTGTCGTACTAAACAGACACCTAAAACACACACAAACTTGCTGTGACGTAACTGTGACGTTGTAAGACACAGTCAGTCATGCACGCAGTTCGCCGTCAAGGAGAATCATATGCACATAAAGAGTCACTGTGATTGTGTAGAGAAACACTCCAGTACACACACAAACACACATACACACACACACACACACGCACAGGCCGCACTGTGAAAGAAAATGTTACTGTTGATAACACATATTTCCTAGGAGCATGAGGTCACATGCAAAAGCACACACACACACACACACACACACACACACGCACAAAGCAAAGCATCAAAAGCCATAAATACATCTTGATTTATTTACACAGGGGATAAGCCCTTCTGGAATAGGCATGATTTATCTGAGAGGGTGTGGATGTGTGTGTACAGGTGTGTGAATGGGTCAACGCACATGTTGGCCGACAAGTACATACTCACACCCACATGCAGGGGAAACACTCCCTCTTACAACAGACACATGCACACACACACACACACACACAAACACACACAGGCACTACATCTGTCCACGTTTTGAGTATTTTTAGTTATGAGTCATTTTTCCCCTGAATCTCCTATCTACATAGAGAGAGTAAGTACTGGAACTAAAGTTTCCCACACCACTCAAGCCACACACACACACACACACACACACACACACACACACACACACACACACACACACACACACACCATGTTTAGCCTGTAACTGAGTCACATAATTTCTTAGAAACAATCATTGATCTTTTATTATAACCATTTCCTTATTATGTCATTAGCAGCACCTTCTGGTCAAGGTGCAGCCCATATCTGGGCCAATTGAGGCTATGTCCACAGATAGTTGGGTATTTCTAATTTTAGCCTTTCATCCTCATGAAAACAGTTATTTTCAAAAACTCATCCGGTTTTAGTGTTTGCGTGTTGACAGGGAAGACAGTTTTTGGATTGTGATGAGATATGTTTCCCCTTTTGTTTGTAAAATTGTCAGGTCTCTGATTGGCAAACATCGACATCTGTTTGATTGGCATATTCTTGATAGCTTTGAACAGTTGTTTTTGCGCATCCATGTCCAAGTACGGAGTAAAAATACTTGTTTTTTAAGAATACCCGGCTACGTGTGGACATAGCCTGAGACACTTGTTTCACCTCCAGATTGCAATCGTTTTCTCTGAAACAACGCAACTAGCGAAAAAGCTAGACTGCTGAAACACAATTCAAAAGGCAGAAAAAAGACCCCATGCACCTATAATCACGCTCAAAGTTAAAAACAATAACGAAAACAAACGCGTCTCAGCGTGAACGCCACCTGATTCACTTCAGTATTGTAACTCTTGAGTCCAATTGGACTATAGCCTGCTGCTGTCATAAACCTGTATCTTAACCAACCAACACTACTGTGCGGAAGGTTTGCGTTGTCTTGTATTTGTAGAATGTACAGCAAGTAAGGCTACCACATTATACAAGCTGTTTTTTTTTTTTTTTAAAAAGAGTTATTTCCTATATTGAATTGATTCAAATATGACATATTGTTAAAGGATAGTCTGTCAGAATATTCAAGCACTGAAACATTAAGGTCACACACGTGGACTGTAGACATGGCGAAATGTAATAACAATGCCGGGCAACGACAATCCTGGATTCATGGATATTATCTTTACATTTGACTAAATGGATCACTGGTGATTTTTAAGAATGTACCTAAACGGTTTCTGATGAAGTATTTCCCTAAGCTGTTCCTCTAGTGTTGTCGTTGTTTTGAAGTGTTTGTTTGTTTGTTTGTTTGTGGATATGGATATTGTTACATGAAGTACACACACTCCTGTGAAGAGAGAGTAAACGAAGAATGAGAGAAATGTAGTTGCTGCTTTAGACTCTACTGTAAAAAAAGAAAAGAAAAACATGTTTGTTCAGTATTTTATCTTTTAAGTGTTACTTTGTTTGTTTTTTTGTTTTTTGTTTTGTTTGCTCAATCATTATGCCTGTGTAATTTTTAAATGTAAACAGTTTGTCTAATAGATTATGAGTTGAAGATATAATGTTTGCTTGTAAAATACAACACCGTTGGCTCATAGAGGTCACTATTGTTTGATGCACCATGATGCACGCTCATCTCATATACTGTACTCACAGTGCATTATCCACACATCCTCCTGAAGTACATGCTACGTTCACTTACATCATACTCATACCATGTAAATAGAAAAAGCATTTAGCTTGGCGAATGCTAAAGTCGAGCTCTGAAATACCACATGGTTTGTTTTCATGGTCCAAGAGCAACTGTCATAGCACTTGTGAATTAGGGGTAAGGTAAGGGTTAGAAGGAGATTACAATAAGCCATGGATTCCCATAGGACTTTAGACACACACACATACACACACACAAAGGCACACACACTCACAAAGCTTCTTTGTGTTGTGGCTTATGAGAGAATCTGCCTGTATTGGACCAAATGAAGCTCTTTCATCTTCAGATGACTGTACCAAGCATCCAAATGGTCCAATTTTCTTGTCTAATTTGACCCAAGACAGCAAACACACACACACAAACACAGATTCCCTTTCATTGACTAATGGCTCCATTAGTGAGATGGTAGCATATTGTCTGAAAGTATTGGCAACTATTTCCCCCCAATGAGCCACGCTAGAATTGTAGTGCCTTAGTATCAGCCCCACTAGATAGACCACTTCAATACATGTAAATGGATGAAAATTGCTTTTTTAAAGTCAAATTGAGAGAAGTTGTATTATTTGGATGGCGGCACCAGGAGTAAAGCAGCACCTGCACCACGGTCATCTCCCCCTCACGGCACCTGCCACAGTGTTACGTTACTCTGCAGCTAAATTAATAAAAAGTGACCTTCTGACCTCACCTCGCATGTCTGTCAATCTGTGCCATTGTGTGTTTGTATAGTATGCGTGTGTGTGTGTGTGTTTGTGGACCAAGTGGTGACCAGGGGGCCTTCAGCAAGTTGGAAGGAAAAATAAAAAAATCTGCTCCCAGATATTGGCTTAAGCCATACCTGTCAACACTCCCGTTTTTCCCGGGTTTCTCCCGTATTTCAAGGTCATCTCCCAGCACCCTCCCGTTTTGTTATTTCTCCCGGAAAACTCCCGTAATTTGCATGGCCATCAACTTTTTTTTTAAATCATTGATCCATTCAGGTTGCCAGATTGTGTATGAAATACACCCTACACATACACGATCACTTAGTTTCAATTTCAACCGTTTTGTCGTCTTAAATGTCAACTAAATGTTGACAGGTATGGCTTAAGCACTTGGCTGCAGACTTCACCCAGGCCTTCACCCCATGGTTCTTATTTAAGCACTGGTCAACTAGCCTGACGAGCCAGACCCACATCAAGATGTGGGGTCTGGGGACTCACCGTTCGCAGTGCTCAGTCCGAGGGGCGGGATAATTGTCTTTCAAATTCCTTCTGCACGCAATAGGACAATTCATGAGTCCCATGCGTTTTCCCACCAGCGGAGCTAGTTGGCTAGTTCAAACTTTTGCCAACTTAACATATGTCACACTGTTTGGCAACAGCAACATCCATCTTCTTTGTTTTCAAGTAGCAGGGAATTCACGCCGAACTGTTGCAACTCAATCAATCATTGTTAAGCCCACCTACCGACTCTATACACGATGTGATTGGCCTTATTGAAGCTTTTCCAGCTCGCAAACCAACGAAGAGTTGGTTGACTTCCCGGGCAGCAAATTAAATTTGCTGCCGCTAGGGTGCATCTAGATTTCTAGGCTATTGGTCAACCTTAAGCCAGGCACAACGATGACGATCTTATGAAAGCTGTTGGTATACACACCTCCTCAGGCCCTGAGTCTCCTCCTTCAAATACCTTCAACATTCCCTCATGTGTACTTCTACCAGTTCCTCCACAACTCACCCCCCACCCCACACACACACCCAGATAACTCACAGAGGGATGACTTCATCATACTACACGAATGCGACCTCATAAATAGTGGAAACGCTAGTAATTTACGTTAGCACACTGACAGGGCTGGGCAGCGGTTTCCCCTCCTTGCACACACACAAACACACATGTGCGCGCGCACACACACACACACTCGCGCAGGCCAGAACTAGATTAAAGGACATGTGCCTACGCTATATGGGTTCATGAACATATCGCGAGCCACTTACATAATAAATGACACATTCACCACCAGCCCCCCCCCCCCCATAAGATTACACTCTTGTGTGTGAGAAAAACAAGTTAGGTCTTGTGCGTGTGACTGCCTGAACGATGTTGTGAGTTAATGTTGGGACAGAGGGGTTTTTTGGCTGCAGGAAATTGCCAAAGCCAGCTGTTCTCATCCTCAGGACCCCAGCTGTTTCGTGGGCCAGCGCTAGACCATATCATATGCATGGGGTTAGTGTAGGAGGGAGGGGGGCGTCTGCAGTGGAGGTCCTCCCGCTCTGAAAGCACGCCTACTGAAAACACAGGAGGACCCAATTATGGCCGCGCAGGGCGTTGACCCGAAGCAGGAGGTGAGAGAGTCTCGGCCGGCCCTTTGAGAAGACGAGACGGGTTGACCTGCGGGGCGCGCAGCCAGAGAGCCAGACCACGTTGCGTGGACGGTGGCTGACGGAGTGTTTGTGTGAACGCTTTTCGTGGCACTTCTCCAGGTTCTGTCCTGAGGTGAATGGACACAGCCGGACGGGGGGTGTCACAACAGGCTCCTGGTGTTAGACTCTTTAAAGCAACAATATGCATTCACTAAGGAATTTCTCTTGGTGCAGGTGTTACATAAAATACTGTGTATATTTAAATGTAAGCGTTGATTGTGTGGCTAGGTTCTCTAATTCTGATACAATGTTTCTAACATCCTTAGGAAAATGACTGAGAAGGATCATATGAAGGGTAGACATCTGTCTGTACTTGTGTGTGTGGAAATCTCTGGAAAACAACCTTTGCGGCATGATGTCACTAAACTAGACCAATTAGCGCGTTAGCGGGCCTTTATCAATAGCAGTTGTGCTGTGGCGGATATTTGCAGTGCAAGTGTGGCTGTCAGAAGGGTGCAGGCAGAAACTCCCAATGTCTTTAATTTCCAGAGATACAATCCTCAACATGTGTTGCTAAGAGCAAGTGCTCTGGCCTGCTAAAGACTTGAGCTCATTTATACTGGGAAGACAGCTGGGTGTGTGTGTGGTGTGTTTGTGTGTGTGTGTAATATCGTGGGGCATATTACCACCTGCTGGAGCTACTTCTCCCTAAAGTGGACAAGCAAAATGTCCCCTCCAACCATGGACTCATCTTCACACACACACACACACACACACACACCACACACACACGCACACACACCCCAGGCTAATGGTTATGAGACTAGCAGCACCTGTTGCCTGTCTGCCTCCCAAACTACTCCCTCAACCCTGCTTACCTAACATACCCCTGGGGCCACGACCCGGAGTGAGTGGAGTGAGTGAGTGTGTGTGTCTGTGTGTGTGTGTGTGTGTTGATAAGACATGTCTAGCCACTGTGACAGGCCTGTGTCTCCCCCTGAGGGTTCTTTTCCCCTCCGCGGTGTCCAGTAGTATGTGCTCCAGTCAGAGGCATCATCCATGCACAGGCTGACCCACTCGGAGTGTGGGGGGGGGGACGCTCACTAGCCAGCTCTCTAGCCCTGGGATAAAAGCCTGTTGACTGAAAACATTGCGCAATACTAATAACAAAAAACAGCACTGGTCTGCAGAGATTCCACATCGCAGTCATTTTCTTTCTTTTGTTTTTTTCCCCACTGTGCAGTAAATGCTGAGATCACATGAGGAGCACCATCTGAGATTACCTAATGTGTGTGTGAGAGAGAGAGAGAGTGAGAGAGACAGACAGACAGAGAGAGTATGTTCAAGGCATAGAGTAAGTAAGCATGTGTGTGTGTGTGTGTGTGTGTGTCTGTGTGTGTATGCAAGGCATAGAGTAAGTAAGCATGTGTGTGTGTATGTGAGTAGGTTCAAGGCATAGAGTGAGTAAGCATGTGTGTGTATGTGTGTGTATGCAAGGCATAGAGTAAGTAAGCATGTGTGTGTGTATGTGAGTAGGTTCAAGGCATAGAGTGAGTAAGCATGTGTGTGTGTCTGTGTGTGTATGCAAGGCATAGAGTAAGTAAGCATGTGTGTGTATATGTGAGTAGGTTCAAGGCATAGAGTGAGTAAGCATGTGTGTGTGTATGTGAGTAGGTTCAAGGCATAGAGTAAGTAAGCATGTGTGTGTGTGTGTGTGTGTCTGTGTGTGTATGCAAGGCATAGAGTAAGTAAGCATGTGTGTGTGTATGTGAGTAGGTTCAAGGCATAGAGTGAGTAAGCATGTGTGTGTGTATGTGAGTAGGTTCAAGGCATAGAGTAAGTAAGCATGTGTGTGTGTATGTGAGTAGGTTCAAGGCATAGAGTAAGTAAGCATGTGTGTGTGTATGTGAGTAGGTTCAAGGCATAGAGTAAGTAAGCATGTGTGTGTGTATGTGAGTAGGTTCAAGGCATAGAGTGAGTAAGCATGTGTGTGTGTATGTGAGTAGGTTCAAGGCATAGAGTTCATGTGTGTGTGTATGTGAGTAGGTTCAAGGCATGAGTAAGTGTGTGTGTGTGTGTGAGTAGGTTCAAGGCATAGAGTAAGTAAGCATGTGTGTGTGTGTATGTGAGTAGGTTCAAGGCATAGAGTAAGTAAGCATGTGTGTGTGTATGTGAGTAGGTTCAAGGCATAGAGTAAGTAAGCATGTGTGTGTGTATGTGAGTAGGTTCAAGGCATAGAGTAAGTAAGCATGTGTGTGTGTATGTGAGTAGGTTCAAGGCATAGAGTAAGTAAGCATGTGTGAGTATGTGTGGTTGTGTATGTGTGTGTACCTGCTTTCTCTGGGGGGGGTTCATGCGGACCGTGGCGTTTTGAGTTCTACCGAATGCAGACTAGTTCCCTGTCTGCCCCAGAGACATTCAAATGTCCAGGGGAAGGTCAGCCAGCCATTTGGACTGGAGATAAGAGCTCATTCCAGAATAGGAAATGGACACAAAAAAAGGCCAGCACACACCTCTTCAGCACACCATCCCCAGGTGTCTATCAGCACTCAAACAAATGAGCAGTCGTCAAATGAGTGTTTTTCATGGATTTACATTCTTTTGAAGGGGGGGAGGGGGGACTTTGTCATCTGTTTAAATAAGGATGAATGTCAGACATGGGGTGCCAACAGGTGGTCCTGGTCGAAAGGTCAGGAAAACAAAAAAAATAGAGAGAGAACAGTTTGTGTGTGTGTGTGTGTCTGTATGTCTGAGTTATGTGGGAGTGTATATGAGTGTGAGTGTGTTTGTGTGTGTGTGTGTCTAGAGTCCCTGTCCCTGTCAGTATGTGGCTGCATAATTGGGATTTTTCGGCGTGGCTAACATAGCTACAGGAAGCGAAACAAGTTCAGTCGCGGTGACTAGAAGCTTCACTGCGCGTGAATGTCTAAAGATCACAATCACTGTGACAACTAAAACAACTATGATCTCACTGTTATCCATCATTAGTTCTGTGCACTTATCAAGATTAAAGTTACATTTTTACACTCTGCTTCAATTCTCTGTAATTCCCCTTGGGGATCAATAAGATAGATAGATAGATACTTTATTGATCCCCAGGGGAAATTCAAGGTCTCAGCAGCATACAGACAACACAAACACATTCTTTAACAGCAGAAAGAGTAATTAAAGTATATAATATAAAAACACAACTAAGCAATAAGGACAGTAGAAGATAAAGAATATGCTAAATATACTAAAATACAAAATATACTAACTAACACTTAAATACAATATATAAATATATACTAAAATACAAATGACAAAAATACAAATTATACTAACACTTAATCTAAATCAATTCTAAAAACAGTATCCACATAGTGGTGATTAATCAATCAGAGGCGCTTGCAATGACTGAGGCAGGGACTGAGCCTGTGATTCTCTGTGCTTAGTAAGGTGCTCTAAGGTGCTCTGTGTGAATGAGTGTCATGGTGGTAGTGCAATGGTGATAGTGGTCATGTTGATAGTGCAAATGAGTAAGTCCAACAGTGCAACAATAAAGTTTCTATCTATCTATCTATCTATCTATCTATCTATCTATCTATCTATCTATCTAATTAACAAAGCATACTTCTACAAAAGAGTTGAAGACACCATGTGACCACATGCTTTTGTTGGGACCTGTTATAGACTGTAGATGCGGGTTGGACATTGTGATGAGACCAAGAGTCTGCTGTTAGTGGATTGTCTTGTTTTGTTTGAAAGGCAGACAGACTGAGATAAAATAGTCATTGTTATTTTTTTCTTGTTCGATTTTGCATTTGTTTGTGTGTGTGTGTTTATATCTGTGTGCTTGTGTGTGTGTGTGTGTGTGTGAGTGTGTGTGTGTCTGTTTGACATGGCCCCACAGTGTCTGCCACTTGACTCCAACTGACTGCCGAAAAAACGGAAATAGCCTTTTGGGGAGGCCGTGCGGTTACACTGAAACAGAGGTGCAATCAAAATGTCAGGACCAGCACTCAGGGCCAGAATTATACCTTGTTTGGTTTGACTTTGGCAGAATATGCATCCTTCCCCAAAAGTGTAATAACACAGACTTTGGAGAGAGAGAGAAAGAGAGTGAGGGTTAAATAAGGCCTCTGTTGTCACGGAAACGGGGCCCAAACTCCCAAATCAGGCCTCAGCTTCATACAGGAGGGGACTTGGAGCTGCACTTGGAAATGAACTGGAATTATGCTCGTCTATGAAGTGACAGGGAAAGACACAAGAGATTAGAGCCAATCTTCAGATGTAACAAATCAAGTAATTTTTTTTAGTTTTCACATTATGCTCTCCAATTTTGCACATATATGTTATGCTGTCGAGTGCTAATTATTATTTTTATTATTAAAATGTTTATTACAAATCTGTAAGTGTGCGCTATTACAAACCTGAGTGTGCGCTTTGAGTGTCGAGAAAAGCGCTATATATAACGTGTTGTTGTTGTTATTGTTATTTGTTGCCATGTTTATTAAGCACACATATAGACCGACACACACACATTGGCCACAACTACTGCAATCGTTTCCTATTTTTGAGACTAAAAGGAAATATTCAAATATATTCATATCCTTGTGCATCTTGTCTAGCCTATGTGAAGAATGAGGACTCGAGGTTAGGCTGACGTCCTCTCTCTCTCTCGTGATTAATTTGAAATGACAGTTGAAAGGGATATTTGCCAACTTCAGACTTGACAGTACAGTTTCCTGGCCCTCAGTGAGACATGTCTTTTATTTCCCTTTCATGCTTCGGGAGACTTGTCTCTGCAGATCCACCGCCATGCTGGAGGCTGGGGTGGGGACTCGTCGGGCACTTTGCATGCAAATCAATCTGCACTCAGGCATGATGATGATGGAAACATACCAGGACAGGATGCTCTCTTTGTGTGTTTGTGTGTGTGTGTGTGTGTGTTTGCGTGTGAGTCTCTGTGTGTCAGTGTTTGTCTGCGTATGTGTGTGTATGTATTCTTCGAGACACAGTCAGTCCATTTGTGGGAAATGTGTCAAATGGCTTCCCCTTCCAGCGACAGCCGAGGTACATGATTGTGTCTGGGCTGGAGGCTGTCTGAAAACCAGACAGTCGATATACACCTTTCACAGCTCTGTGAAGTATAAAGATCAAAGTTCAAACAAAGAAGACCATTTAGATTTCTCCTTTTGCATGTATCTTCTCTTTTCCTCTCTTCCCCTTTTCCCTCGTGTTTGGACAGACTAGAAATCGGATAGAGATTCATCTCCTCCCCAGGCACATAGGGAAGGGAATCCCTTGCGGAATCCCACCAAACAGAACTCCATTCATTCCAGAGGGTTCCGCCACTGACACAGCACAGATCTACTACAGTCAACTAGTCTGTACAGAGAGCCTATATAGGCAATATAGACTAGAACAATTTGAATAGGGGTTTCCCATAGTAAACACCACAAGCCAGATCCCATGCACATGGCAGTCAAGAGCTCCAGTGGTGTGTGTGTGTGTGTGTGTGTGTCAGTTGTGGAACAAGATGCTCAATCCAGTGTTCTTTTGGGATCAGATAGACATTCTACCAGTATATCATGGACAATTATGCCATGCACATTAGCACATTCCCAGGCAGGACAACCAAGAAGGACTCGCAAGTTGGAAGTCTGTATTCAAAACATCTTTATATATATATATATATATATATATATATATATCATCATCATCATATATATGTCATCATTATTCGTATTCATTGGTGATCTACATGCTGTTTCCTCGTTCAGAATGGTGGTTCCTGGTTGGGTCACAATCAGTTGAAAACCCCTGATTCATAGGACTATAACTTGAGAAAGCAACCCTAACCAAATCACAAACAGGTGAAATTCAACTCCCTAACTTTCCTTCTAGCTTTCACAAATAAAGAAATGAAATAAATAAACCCACGCGGCCCACCATCCATCACAGAGCCTAGCTGGTGAGACTTGACGTTTGGGGGCTGCGCCTGTTTGAACAGTCCAGTATATTGTTTCAGTGTCCATTCATTTCCCTGTGTGAAAGATGCCATTCACCCAACACACAAAGGGCCGATAGACATGGCCAGGCACCAGACGTGCCAACGGTTAACACAGCTGAAGATGTCAGAGGAATGTGTGGAATTTGAGCACTGGAGACTAATCGGCCTCTAAACATATTTGCTAAAGACATTGTGTCACTGTCTTTTTTTTTCTAATCCTCATTCACATCCTCATTTTAACCACATGGTGAAGATAAGAGATTTCTTCAAACAAAATGAAAAATATCTAGCATTATTACTAACTCCCTCTGGGCAGAGGGAATAAGACAGGTGACGTCTTCCTTCAAGGTACATTCGCCATGGGGGGAGACTGTTTGGATAACCAACAGCTGTTTGGCTCAGGTGACACTGCAAAAATAACGAAGACAATGGCCAACATGTATGACTACTCAACAACCAGATGAAATAAGTGTAAGTGAAGTCAATAGAGTGGCGCAGTATTTAAGTTTAAGATTAGTTAGTCTAAGTTTAAGATTAGTTGAAAGGCAGGTCATGTACAGTACTATGACAGCAGATGAACTTTCGTCATCAAATAAGCAGAATTCAGATACAAACAACATGCCTTTACTCCCATGCAGCATATACTTTGCAAAAGATATGTAGGCTACATTCAAATACATCCTGACAGAATAAGCAAAGAAATACAGCACTTATATTTCTTAATATTAGTATTTTACTATAATATTAAGCAAAAGGCACCGCAAGGACAGGCTCCACAACAACTAAGTGAGATTTTATGGACTTTGCTTTGCGTCAAGTCCAGCAGTGCCCCTTAGCTTTTTTAAAATCACTACAACCTCCAACCTCCTTGGGCTTATAAGACACCTCTAATAAACATTTGATTTCATTGACTGACACCAGAGTGTTTACAATTGTTAACTTGCCCCATGCCCTCTTCCAACTACTGAAAACACATCTTCCACCATCTTCTCGCAAACACACTCTAGTCTTTCTTATAATATATATAACAACTTTTTTTAACCTTTAAAACAGAGGATCCATGCATGACACTTGAAAACAACTTCAACAGAAAGTGAGAAAAGAAGGGAGGCAAAGAAATAGTTGAAATAATGTCTGTTCCCATCAGGGACTGGGGTGTTGATTACACAGCATGGGGTGTGTTTTTACACCCAATTTCATCTGCATGTGTTGCCCATCACGCCAGTGGGTGCTGATAGTTATTTATATCTCCTCTTCTAGAGATTTGCCTCCTCATCTCTCTCTCTCTCTCTCTCTCTCTCTCTCTCTCTCTCTCTCTCTCTCTCTCTCTCGGCAGCAGCAGAGACACCAAGAATAGTCTTCATAGCTAGTACACTTTTAATTCAGCCTTAAAAATAGGACCAGATACAGCCGTGCATGTCATCACCATGCCCAAAATGTCTCTACTTTGCAACTTCTGAGGCATTCAATGTAGTGAAGAACAATATACAGTGTGAAAAGATCTGGCTATTCTGAAAAACACGTTTGAAAAGAAGTCTGTTTGTCTTAGTGAGTGTCAGAGTGTGTGTGTGTGTGTGAGAGAGAGAGAGAGAGAGAGAGAGAAAGAAAGAAAGAAAGAAAGAAAGAGGGGGAAGCCCAACACTGCAATGGTCCCCTCTCTCAGCTGAACCAAACCAGATGAACATTGTTAAGTCAGCTGGCATTTTTAACAAGCTCACTGGTTTGTGTTCCATGCCAATACATTAACCTTGTCTCCTGGGAGTGTGTGTCTATAGAAACCCTCACGTGTCACTTTCAGACTCACAATGGGCCCGGGAGTCACGGCAGCCACCACCGCCACGGCAACCACTATGACATCATGCGGACTCGAGTTACACCCGCGCCTTATTTGCACAAAGCCGTGTCGTTGAGAAGAAATTTGTTTATGGCGACAACAACAAAGCAAGCCTCTGTGGGCAACGCAGCAGGGCTATGAGAGGGACGCTTGTTAGCATCATACAGCCGCAAGCATGCACAGCTAAATAGAGGGAGGAATCAATTATGAGCTGATAGTACACACGCAAGAATGAAGGGAGGGAGATTGTAGACTGTGTGTGTGTGTGTGTGTTAGGCCCTTGGGGGGGGGGGGGGACATTAATTCCATTGCTTTACATGTAGTTGAATGTGATCTCCTGGACAAAGACTGCATGCTTATGCTTTTGTGTGTGTGTGTGTGTGTGTACGTGTGCGCGTGTGTATTTGTCTGTGTGTGTGTGTATTCTTCTCAGTCCAAACATGAGAGTTCCCAGTTGAAGGCTAAAACATTCAGTTTGCTCCTGTGATCTTGTTTTGCATTTCCCAGCAAGTACATAACTCCTCACGATAAGGTTTCACTAAAATGCCAAGATCAAGCCAATCCCAAACTCCACTTTAAAGATTACTTTCAGGTGTTGTTGTCAGGACACTGTTTTCAAGACTACCTCAGCTACAGCTGACCTCACACACTGATAGCCATCATGAAACAAGATGCTCCTAGGAAAAGAAACGTTCTCTAACAGTGCCATGGTTCTGTAATGATCACCTATGCTCTCAGTACAGACAAAGTGACTAAACCAATCTTGAAGAAACAAAAAAAAACTGAGAGGCGTCCCTGTCTACCAGCCAACAAACTATTACTCGTTATTGATGAAATATTAAGCAAACTGTCTGTATGCAGCCATCATGGAAAGGAAGGGGGCCAGACTCCCACACCCTCTAAGTCCTGCTAAAATTTTGATGGAAAAAGCCACATTAATGTCTGTACCATACGCATGGGAGACCATTGTGAATACACAGGTTATTAAAGGGTTAGACGGGGCCACTGTGTTGTCCATACTAACAACAGTGCTTTAGTACATCACTGTATGTGTGTGTTGCTAACAGCAGTGTTTAAGGGGACATATCAACCCCCACCTGCTAATTATTGTGTTTGTGTGTGTGTGTGTGTGTGTGTGTGTGTGTGTGTCTGTATGCGGTCTTAAGTCATTGTAGGATGGGGACCAGACCATAACTAATCCTTGGAGAAAAATGCTAACAAAACAATGTGTTCATTACATAGAGTGGTACTTAGGGGAGCACGGTAGACATACACTTAAGTGTGCATGACACTCACCAAGGCCAACATTTACCAATAAATGGTAACAGCATGTCAACAAAATGTTTCAATATAATTGTTTTGATGTGATGTTAAAATGCTTTTGCACTGTGTTCCTAAGCTATCCACTCAAGTTAGCACTAAGCACTAATAATAATGTAATACCACTTTGCACCTCAATGACGCTATAACAAACACAGTGCAAGAAGATTTAAAATGTAGAAGAGACCAATAAAGAAGAGTGTCGATGCAAAAGTAATGCTGTGTTCAAGACTAGTCGAATCCTTCAGAGTGCTGATGCAAAAGTAATGCTGTGTTCAAGACTAGTCGAATCCTTCAGAGTGCTGATGCAAAAGTAATGCTGTGTTCAAGACTAGTCGAATCCTTCCAGTTGCAAAAGTAATGCTGTGTTCAAGACTAGTCGAATCCTTCAGAGTGCTGATGCAAAAGTAATGCTGTGTTCAAGACTAGTCGAATCCTTCAGAGTGCTGATGCAAAGGTAATGCTGTGTTCAAGACTAGTCGAATCCTTCAGAGTGCTGATGCAAAGGTAATGCTGTGTTCAAGACTAGTCGAATCCTTCAGAGTGCTGATGCAAAGGTAATGCTGTGTTCAAGACTAGTCCGAATCCTTCAGAGTGCTGATGCAAAGGTAATGCTGTGTTCCAAGACTAGTCGAATCCTTCAGAGTGCTGATGCAAGGTAATAGTGTGTTCCCTTCAAGTGCTGATGCAAAAGTAATGCTGTGTTCAAGACTCCTTCAGAGTGATGCAAAAAGTGTGTTCATGCAATCCTTCAGAGTGCTGATGCAAAAAAGTAATGCTGTGTTCAAGACTAGTGAATCCTTCAGAGTGCTGATGCAAAAGTAATGCTGTGTTCAAGACTAGTCCAATCCTTCCAGAGTGCTGATGCAAAGGTAATGCTGTGTTCAAGACTAGTCGAATCCTTCAAATTAGTGCTGATGCAAAAGTAATGCTGTGTTCAAGACTGATTAGAATCCTTCAGAGTGCTGATGCAAAAAGTAATGCTGTGTTCCAAGACTAATTGAATCCTTCAGAGTGCTGTCGATGCAAAAGGTAATGCTGTGTTCAAGACTATTCGAGATCCTTCAAGAGTGCTGATGCAAGGTAATGCTGTGTTCAAGACTATTCGAATCCTTCAGAGTGCTGATGCAAAGGTAATGCTGTGTTCAAGACTAGTCAGATCCTTCAGAGTGCTGATGCAAAGGTAATGCTGTGTTTAAGACTAGACCTTCCAGAGTGCTGATGCAAAGGTAATGCTGTCAGACAAAGACTAGTCAATCCTTCAGAGTGCTGATGCAAAGGTAATGCTGTGTTCAAGACTAGTCGAATCCTTCAGAGTGCTGATGCAAAGGTAATGCTGTGTTCAAGACTAGTCGAATCCTTCAGAGTGCTGATGCAAAGGTAATGCTGTGTTCAAGACTAGTCGAATCCTTCAGAGTGCTGATGCAAAGGTAATGCTGTGTTCAAGACTAGTCGAATCCTTCAGAGTGCTGATGCAAAAGGTAATGCTGTGTTCAAGACTAGTGAATCCTTCCAGAGTGCTGATGCAAAGGTAATGCTGTGTTCAAGCTAGTGTCCTTCAAGACTAATGCTGTGTTCAAGACTAATAATCCTTCAATCCTTCAGAGTGCTGATGCAAAAGTAATGCTGTGTTCAAGGCTAGTCGAATCCTTCAGAGTGCTGATGCAAAAGTAATGCTGTGTTCAAGACTAGTCGAATCCTTCAGAGTGCTGATGCAAAAGTAATGCTGTGTTCAAGACTAGTCGAATCCTTCAGAGTGCTGATGCAAAAGTAATGCTGTGTTCAAGACTAGTCGATTCCTTCAGAGTGCTGATGCAAAAGTAATGCTGTGTTCAAGACTAGTCGAATCCTTCAGAGTGCTGATGCAAAAGTAATGCTGTGTTCAAGACTAGTCGAATCCTTCAGAGTGCTGATGCAAAAGTAATGCTGTGTTCAAGACTAGTCAAATCCTACAAATTGCTGATGCAAAAGTAATGCTGTATTCAAGACTAGTTAAATCCTACAGATGTTTTGTCCTTAAAGGGGACCACTGTAGACATACAGTTAAGTCTGCATCATTGAGCCCATGCATGCCGTGCCACGATCTCCACGTTCCTCCTCTGCGTTCCATAGTTCTCTCCAAGCTGCCCAACTGTACAGTGTTGTGTCTCTGCTGGTAATGGGCTGGGGTAAGTCCCTGCTTTAGCCAGTATGTGTGGCTTTATCTCCACCAGCCTAGTACAGCTTCTAATATGGGATGTGTGTGTGGGGGGGGGTATCAAGACCACACCCTTCATCACTGTAACTTCATAACATTGGACCGCTGTGGCCAGTGGTGAATGCCATGTGTGGTGACATTTTATTTTAATTGTCCGTTATGTGACAGTGAACAAACCATCACCAGCTTTGCATGAGACATTAGGCATGCTCTCACAGACTGTTCAAGATATATACTGTATAAAAAAGACAAACTATCACTAGCCATTTAGGAAACAAACTTTCAGAAGTACTTGGCCACACAGTTACGAAAACCTGAGGGTATTCAGGCTGCACAAGTCTGTTATTTTCAACACATTTTGTGTAACAAACAAAAAAAGAAATAACACAAACTGTGTTGTCCCTATCTGGACACAGAGATGTATTAAAAACAACACAACCTGTCCCCACATCTAAGCCTCCCTTTAACATGGCTCATCAAAACAATGTCTGACCGACATAACATGCAAATGTGGTGAAGAAAATAAATATGTGTATTTGACAATGTTTGGCTAATAGGAAATGGCATCATTTTGAGAGCTCAAAAACAAACTATGTGAATTGGAATAAAGAACAATCAACAAAAAGCCACTCAGTACACAGTAGTGTTTATTTACCTGGTCATGCTTTACAGAGAGAAAGACACACACACACACACACACTATTTGGATATAGAGTCAGAGCTATTTTGAACTTTGATGTGACTGAGTGATTTCTGGTAAAGACAGGGTCACCAGTCAGCTGATTACACTGAACATTCAGTTCATCCACTTCAAGTGGTTAACACACTGACAGACACATGTTGGGGCAACACTGTGTCTGTCATTAATGATGAATAAAACCCTGAAGCGTACTTGGAACACTTACACTTACTACATATTCAACAATGTCTACAAGAGAGGGAGGGAGAACCCTTTATGCGTGATATTCAACTCCAAAAGTGGGAATGGTACATCTTAAAGGACACTCTGTAAATGTTCCCTGCACATAACAAGCATGCAATGTTCGCACAAGACAGCATACCATACTCGGAGATGACATTCGTAGATAAAACACGCAGGTGTTATTATGTCTAACACCCTACAGCGTAGAGGAAATATCCACGTGGCCTTTTAAGTCCTGCGACACATGAGGGTAAACTATTGTGACACATGATGGTAGACTATTGTGACACATGATGGTAGACTATTGTGACACAAGAGGGTAGACTATTGTGACACATGAGGGTAGACTATTCTCTGTGTACTTAGACACTCTGGGTTGCCTGGTGCTCAGGGCGTCTTACAGAATCAGCCAAGAAGTGCTGCAAGATTTACTACGTTGTCAATGGCAAAGTGCAAATATAAATGCAGCTCGGAGAGAAAACGACTGTTAATCCTTGTATGGTGAGATCGTGTTTAACGCCTTGCCTAAAATGTTGTCAAGTTCCTGTCCTATGCGTGCCTCAGGAAATACAAAGGATTAGCTTACTGTGTGGATATAGGCAAAGAGATGCCACTCGGAGATCACTCCATTAGGATAACAATACATGTTTTTCATGTAAATATACACTTGCATCTGCATCTTAAAGACCCTCTGTGGGAACAGACAAGGATAGCTCTCTAAATCGATATCTACTTGTATAAACATGGCATGCAAACCATTTACAGTCTGAGCTACAGAGAACTGGACAACACATAGTATGTTTTCATGGGTTCTCTAAGAGTATATCAGTTTTCTGCACACCATTTTTAATCTAAAAGAAAATATAAAATACAAATCTTAAAGTAGAATGTTGGTGTTTCACACCTCGGTTGCAAGCGAATAATGCTTACAATACAATCAAATCTTTCCAGAAACTTGGGGACATGTCACTGGTCTCTGGGGTCCTTCTCTCTCTCTCTCTCTCTCTCTCTCTCTCTCTCTCTCTCTCTCTCTCTCCCTCTTTCTCTCTCTCTCACACTAACTTTACGGGGCTTTATGACCTCACAAACCCGCTAACGAGTGGCTGGTTAACGAGCTCGGAGGCAGCAGTTCCAGGGTTTACACAGCGAGTTGATAACGGCGTCTGGCCCTCATGAGCTCACCTCCGTGGTAAAGGCCTCCGAAGCGCCTGTGAATGGGGCTGTTGTTGCAGGGTGGAGGGAGTATTACATCATCGGCAAAGGCACAGAGAGAGAGAGAGAGAGAGAGAGATAAGGGAATGATGAGTCACTGGCTTTTACGATGCCTGGGTAAAACAGTGACAAGGAACTGAAGAAGCGGGAAGGGGAGAAGGGGGGTTGTGGCAGTTAGTAAAAGCACTGTGTATTCTCCACTAGTATGGGAGGTGTTGTAAAATGAGGGGTGGGGGGGGGGTTACAATTTGAGTGTGTGGATGTATGGTGTCTATATTGTTTGTGTTAGCTTGAATATTGTTCCTCATTTGTGTAAGTCGCTTTGGATAAAAATGCTAAATTAATAAATGTAAGTGTGTGTGTGTGTGTGTGTGTGTGGTGTGTGTGTGCGTGCATGAATGGTGGTGGTGATTGTGTGATTGTGACAGTGTGGGGGAGTGATCTGTGTGTGTGTGTGTGTGTGTGTGTGTGTGTGTGTGTGTGTGTGTGTGTGTGTGTGTGTGTGTGTGTGTGTGTGTGTGTGTGTGTGCTATGCATGAGTTTTAATGCTGGTCTGTATGTGTGACAGCTAATGTGCGTGTGGTTGTGTAAATGGGTGTGATGTGCCTAGGGCCAAATATGTGAAGCATGTGGGTATTGCGTAAAGGGGGTTGGGGGTGTATGGATTTTCTGTGCATATGTGTGGTCTTTGCACATCTGTGTGTGTGTGTGTGTGTGTCAGTGTTGGGGGTAACACTAACACACACACACACACACACACACACACACACACACACGTAACACTTGGTAGTTACATAGAAGTGTCAATGTGCTCTAAACTCAACATTCTTTTTAATTCACTACTACCGACCATAAATCCTGAAATAAATCTACAACTTTCTAAAATTCTAGGACCTTGACCTTCCCGTGTTAAAACCGTTACACAAGTACACCTGCACACATGCGTTCACACACACACACACACACACACACACACACACACACACACACACACACACATACACACACACACACACAGCTTTTCAAGAAATACGGATTAGTGCTCATCACTCAACAGAAAGTGTGAAACTGCTCAGATGGTTATTCTACCCAACACAAAGCTTTGTCTTCCCAGTCACATGCAGATGTCTACACTTCAATGATCGAAGTAACTTCACCAAGACTGAATGGTCATGCTAATCACAATATGTCATAGTGTGTGTTGCTTTTGCTCCTTAGAGCAGTGAAGAAAAGCAGGATGTAGCACATCAGTCAACGCCAGCTTAGTCTCAACCCCTCACACGATTGAACAACTCGTAACAACAAAGGTACTTGCAATATCCACAGGCACCAAGGCCTAACCGTTATGGAAAAGTGCACACAACTTAATTATCATAGCACTTCCCTGGTATGCTCATCCCCTGGTCCATACATCGATGTGTTCTTGCACACTTTCTGACTTCACAGCAACCATATGAATTCATCCAATCAGAGAATTGTTTGTTTGTTTGTTGTTAGTTTTTTAGTAAAGGTATTCATTTCATTATTTGTGCATCTGGAGAGGCAATCTATGACCTACGTGTTGTTGTTTTTTTCCCCCGATGAGTTATAAGATTCCACACATACAGAATACACACACAAACACACACATAAATGTACACACATACACTCCATTCCCGAACACACGCACACACACACACACAGACACACACACAAATGCACACACACACGCACACACACACACACACACACACACACACACACACACACACACACACACAAACAGAACCACACACACCACACACACACACACACACACACACACACACACACACACACACACACACACACACACACACACACAAAGTGAAGTAAACTGTGTCAGGGCTTTAGAGTGAGTGGACTGCCCCAGGGCCCAATAGCTTTGACCGAGTGACTCCATCGCAGAGCGCATTATCGACCACACATTGTTCCGATGCACAGATAATTAAATAAACCCATGTCTAAACAAAGCCTGCGCTATTGACTTCTAAAGAGACATCATGGGAAATGAGGATAAAATGATGAGTGCTGTTTATTTTTTCACAGATCACTGAGTGGTGAAATAATCAGGTTGCTCTTTTGTGAGTGCTTTAGACACTTACAAAAAAGGTATAAGAGGTGAGCGGTGGTGCTGACAGATTGAGTTCGAGAGTCATTGCATCATGCTGTTAGCAATTCATTTGTCCTTGCTTTCAACGAGCCGAAATTCACTATCTCCCCAAAACTGTTTGCGTTACCTAATTTGTCCTACCTCGAGCTACATAAAGGTCAGCTGTCAGGCTTATCCAAGCACTGTGTCTGTGTTTGTGTGTGTGTGTGTGTGTGTGTGTGTGTGTGTGTGTGTGTGTGTGTGTGTGTGTGTGTGTGTGTGTGTGTGTGTGTGTGTGTGCAGACATTCATAGGTTGAGCTCAGCGCGTCACCCCACTTGTTGTCACCATGTTGACCTGTTGACATCATGAGAGCTCGCTTTGGGCAAGAATAGCAGAAACTGTCAGCGATTGCTCACTTTAAATCAACAGACACACTCCACATGTAAATCACCTCACCCACCTCGTCTTGACAAAGCCACACCTTAGGTAAGCAAAGGGGCCGATCTGGTAGTTTATCTAGTAATGCTGATTTGGACAGACACCTTGACACAGTCATATACCGGTACAGAGAACCACACAGGCTGTGGAAAATAACTAAGTGGGACAAAATGTCCATGTGCACTAACAAGGCCCCTCACAGGATGTTAAAGCTGTAAATGAAAGGACAGACAGGAGAGAGAGAGAGAGAGAGAGAGAGAGAGAGAGAGAGAGAGAGAGAGAGAGAGAGACTTGATGTAGCGGATTGTGACACATCAAACAAAATGTCATGAGAAGAGGTCACCTCTTAGGAGTCTAAAGGACACTAAAAGGTTGTCATTACGGTGATCAAAGACACACTACACTTCATTGTCCAAGTGCAAGCCTCCAAGTATGATATGTTGCTCAGGCTCTTTGTTCTCCCAAATTACAGATGCATCAAGATATTTTTACTGGGTGCTATGGCCCACAAGTACTATTATATTCATTTAGAGGATGCAGCTATGTGAGATGTTTGGCCATATGTGTGATCCCTGGAAAACAAATCCATGACAACAGTGTTACTGGCACCATATATGTCTTATACTGTTTATAATGCACCATCTGTCTATACTGTGTATATCACATTGCACTTTTCTGATTTTTTTTTTGGTGTGAAAGGGCCTTAAGTCACACAATTCCTCACACACAGATATCCCAGAGAGCAGCTGCACACAGGAGTGGAGCAGGACTATCTGCCCAGGATCAGCTGGACTCTGAAGCTGTTTTCAGACATGTCCTCTGTAGTATATGCGGATCTTTGTCAAACGGATGTCCGACCCTTTGGGTGATTCAGATATGATGCTAACATGCTGACATTATGTGTGAACGACACCGATGCACATGAACAGAATCTCTGCAAGGTTGAACTGGTTAAACTTGGTTGAACACGCACATGAACAGAATCTCTGCAAGGTTGAACTGGTTAAACTTGGTTGAACACGCACATGAACAGAATCTCTGCAAGGTTGAACTGGTTAAACGTGGTTGAACACGCACATGAACAGAATCTCTGCAAGGTTGAACTGGTTAAACGTGGTTGAACACGCACATGAACAGAATCTCTGCAAGGTTGAACTGGTTAAACGTGGTTGAACACGCACATGAACAGAATCTCTGCAAGCTTTTCACTTCGTTCAGGCACAAGCTCATGTATCGGTACATAATGTCCTTCTGAAATACTAGGAGGGATGTAGTGTAAGAGCTGCCTAAGTTCGGAGTTCCAAATCTCGGGTTATGTTGTTCAGATATGCGGCACAACTGCTTGATGTCTGCAGAACATGCAGACTTACACCTATGTCTGAGAGCAGCTTGAGAGTGGACCGCATAGACGTCTGTGATATGTGTTTTCGCGCCATAAGCAGCCCGACCTAAAGACTTATCTTATCTAAGTGTAGGTACTGTAGTGTCTAAGATATGATGAGGTGCAAGCTCGTCCACTGTTTGACCGGTGGAGAATATGCAAGAGAGCCTGGAGTCTTCTTATCTTATCAAAGTGTACGTTCTGCAATGTGCCAACGAGCCCTCCACTGTCTGACCCTTGCAAGGCCAAGATGGTCCAGATCTGGTCTTTCTAAAACAGATAGTTCCGGTCCTTGATTATGATTGGCTAAATGGCGTAAAATGGTTGTAAAATCCAGCACAAACCTATACCTTGACCACATTTCATTCTATATTACGGCGCTACCATAACTTGATACAAAAGTTAAAGTAGCTGCATCTTGACGTTGCTTGTCAACTATTCAGATAGAGGAAATATATTTATTGGTGGAAGAATGATTATATAATATATTATAAATAAATTGTTACATTTCTCGTTGCTGTGCCTTTATTTTATGAAATCTTGTATGTATGTTGTAATTGTTTTAGAAAAGCAATAAGCCACTCGACTCCGTAGGTTACACTGATTTCAGAACAGCTAAGGGGGGGTTTTAGTCACTCCTCTAGCCATCATAGCTTTTCTAAAATCAGTGTAACCTACGGCCTCTCGGGGCTTATTGGTTAAATATCTGATATGAAATATAAATAATAATATAAATATATGTAGTAGCTGTATGCATTTCTGCACTATGCCATATTCAGCATCTAGATGTCTAGACACTTAAGCTGTGATGATGACATACTCCCTATAAATTAACAAAAATATGTTTTTTATACATATGTTTGCTTTTCTCGCGCACCCTACGCCTCTGTTCAATAGGAGTTGACTGTGCCTGCTCCCATACCAGTTCTCCAGATCAAGACCATTCATTTGAGAAACATGCTTTTGGGGTGTCTGGCATGATAAATACAATGAGATGTTATCATAATAAAACTCAGATGAACTTTCCTCCCTTTCTGAGAAAGTGTATGAGGGAGGAGAGCCTTCAAGGTCTCTCTTGTATGTGTGTGTGTGTGTGTGTGTGTCGGAGCATATGTGCATTTGAACCATATAATTCAGGGGCTACGACCTCTTATCGGTCTGGACCCAATCTTAAGACCTTTGTGTGTGTGTGTGTGTGTGTGTGTGTGTGTGTGTGTGTGTGTGTGTACTTTATGTTCTTTGCCACACAAATGGAACATACTGGAAATCTGAGGGTTTTGGAACAGCTTCTATAAGCTTCATAGTCAGTGTGTGAGAGAGAAAGCCGGTGCTAGCTGGTGCTTTGCTCTTCGCTGGGAAACCATGACCCTGGAGCTGGGAGCCAGTGTGGTACGGTAAAGCACGGAAAAGCCTGCCATAATTCCTGCCTTCCTGTCTGATTTAATTTACACACACTGGTCAGGGTCTCCACAACATTGTAAACAAAGTGTGTTTGTGTGTGTGTGTGTGTGTGTGTGTGTGTGTGTGTGTGTGTGTGTGTGCGTGTGTGTGTGTGTGTGTGTGTGTGTGTGTGTGTGTGTGAGAGAGTGTGTGTGTGTGTGTGTGTGCGTGTGTATGTGTGTGTGTGTGTGGGGGGGGATGTCCTGTCATTTCTGCTAACTGACCTCAGAAAGAGAAATGTCATGGAATGATGTAACTGTATGATAAAACACCAGGTGAGAATTCAACTGCAGTAAGTCATTCTATGGAGGACTTGAGGAGGGAACCACCCCCAAGGTTAGATGGATGTATTCCTCTGTCTTTACCATTCTGCAACCCCCCCCCCCCCACACACACACACACACACACTCATGATGCACTGGCCTTCATTACCTGAATGATTTGCTAATCACGTTTAAGTAATTACATTTCGGATTATGTTGTTCAGATTTCACAGGCCCTGCTGTGAGATTAAAGGAGCTCTTGTCCTCGCCCCCCACATTCCAAACTAAACTGTTGCCTGTTGATAGAAGCTAGGAGGATTGGAAAGTTACTAGGTGTCATAAGATTCATTTGGGTGTGAAAGGCATGAATGTGATGTGGTCATGGACCGATTGTGCTGCACAATCCTCCTGAAAAGTCAAAGTGCTGTGGCTAATGCCATGTTTGCTTTAGTGAAGTTCAGCATACATTTGAAGCAATGTACAACTGGTTCAATATTAATTAACAATATGTTAAATAAGACATACACACACACAGAGTGTGACACATGCACACACACACGCATGCTCTTTATCAGCCAGACACTCTATCACACACACACACACACACACACACACACACACACACACACACACACACACACACACATTTTTGCCTTGAGCTAGCTGCCTGAATACTTCCACTAATTCCTCGACTGTCTGATGATATCTGGGCTCTGTCAGCAAAGGCATGTTCTGACTTGTTAACATCTCAAGCAGTCATGCAACATGTCCTACTAAAATCCTGCACACAAATCTGGAATCTGACAGACAGCTGGTGAATAACTTAGAAGAAATATAGATATAACCAGAAGAAGAAGAAGAAGAAAAAGAATGAGAATGATAATCTGTGAATCATAATGGACAGGAACCAATTGCTGCTGCTATTGCACATAACTCACCCGAGTGTAACAAGCACTGTGTTTCAGGACCATAAGATCTTTATGATCATGATCGCTCCCTGCTACCTGCCGAGTGTGACAAGCACTGTGTTTCAGGACCATGAGATCTTTATGATCATGATCGCTCCCTGCTACCTGCCGAGTGTGACAAGCTGGAAGACTTGGCACATCAGCAGTTTGCATTTTGCGAGAGTTCAGATCTGTCATCAGTGTGTGTGTGTGTGTGTGTTTCCATGGAGAGCCAGACATGAGTGTTCTTGTAATCCAGTACACATTTAGGGCCTGTCCACACGGAGACGCTTTTTAGGTTAAACGCAGAGGTTTTGCTTCGTCTTGGCCGAGCGTCCAAACGAATCCTGTAAACTCACTGCCCGAAACCGCACTTTTTTGAAACCTGGTCCCAGAGTGGAAAAATCTGAAACCGTAGCCTGTTTGAATTCGTTTAGACAGCGAAACCGCACATCCTGCTTGCGTATTGATGATGTCATTGCCACACCTCAGCTGCCCTGGACTTGCACTTATAGTATTGCCTAACAATACTAGTTTTCATACATGACATTACCTACGATTACACTCCGTAAGATAAATATCACAACTGGTGCTGCGCAGCGCCGATAGCTTATGACTTGGTGGACTGAACACTGTTTCACCAAATTTCCCTCACGGGATCAATAATAATAAAAAAAAGTATATATACTTATATACTGTTTTTCCCGGTGTTTTTTTATGCATTCTAGCTACTGTCTAGAGACACTTAAGTTACGCGAGAGAACTTAAGTTATTAGGAAAGTGCGGTGTAAGTTTAGGCTACATTAATTTGTGCGTAGTGCCAGTGTCATTCATTTATTTTACATGTCTTACAACATATATATACATGCATTCACAGTCAAGTGAAATCAGATATAAGCATACAAAGACGCTTAGAACTCACGTTAAGCCGATGGTAGCACACTGAATGCAAATGCGCGATTTGATGCAGGCAAAAGTATTGACTGTTACTAACGAAGGTTTTATAGCAATATTATAAATGTGGCGACAGAATAGCCTAAAACTTGGGTAAGCCTTGCATTTAGTAGCCTAATTGTGGTGATAGCCAAAACTAATGTGAATCACGGACTATCCTACAACCAAAGAAAGTAAAGGTGATTAATAGGCCTACCTGCGTTAGCCAAATAAAGGACGGGACTGCACCCTTCACAAACCGTAAAATAAAGTTTATTAGTTTTACAGTTGACTACAGATGACAGTTCACCATCAGTCCACACAAACAATTCTGGTTTCCTTGCACTAGCCATTTCATCGTAGCCTATTCTGTCTGTTTGAAAAGCGCAAGTTTTGGTCAATTTCTGTAAAGAAACAGTGCCACCTATAGACCTGGAGTATGAAGTAACGTCTTGAGTCATGTTGAGATGGATCCGTTTGGACGCAAATATTCTTGATACGGTTACAGGGAAGACGGAGGAAAAAAAGATCGGTTTGGTACGTGTGGACTAGGCCTTAGTCAAATTTAACAAACCACTCCTCGGGGTCTTCTAGCTGTGTGTTCAGAATGTGTGCTCAAAACAAACAAACGAATAAGTAAAAATGATAAACATAAACAAATAAAAGTGATAAACATAAACAAATAAAAATGATGAACATAAACAAATGAAAATGTTCTGACTCAAACAGCAAACAGTAGCTTGGACTGAGCCATAAACCATGCGGGGCCAATTAAACACACTGTTGAGCACAAATGTCAAGCGTGTTTTGCTCTCTGTGACTGTGCTACCAGCGTGCAATCTGTCTGCATAGACACACAAGCAGTGTGAGGAGACACAGTGTTTATTTTCTGTGGGTACACTCGCACAGAGCATTCTTTCCTTTACAGTCCTCCAACTCCGCAGGGAAGGCTGGAGCCGACATGGGGGATTATTGGAAAAACAAAACATGGAGGCAAAGTGCTCTCACAGAAACTTGAGAGAGAAATCTTGCTTTGTGACTTCAGGGTCATTCCTATGTGGTAACATTGGATTAAGGAATACCCTCTCCTATGA
Source organism: Alosa alosa (assembly GCF_017589495.1). Classification (NCBI taxonomy): domain Eukaryota; kingdom Metazoa; phylum Chordata; class Actinopteri; order Clupeiformes; family Clupeidae; genus Alosa; species Alosa alosa. The sequence continues at coordinate 19,742,571 of NC_063212.1, read as the reverse complement.
AATTCTATGTGCTATACTCTTAGACTGAATGAGTTCAAAGCAGCTCCTTGTTGCATGCCCACAGTGCATTTTGTGGAATTTATTTTAACATAAAGTTTGGTCTTATCTTATCTTATCTTATAACTTGACAATTACCAAAGAATGAATACACAACACTGGCTAATATCATTCATGGCGGCTGACGAGCCAAAGTGCACTTTGGGACAAGGCCCCACAAGCCCGGTGATTGGGCATTCAAGAGAACCATTTGCAGCACAATAAAGGGCACTCGGGGTAACAAGATGGGCCGAGATAACTTCTTTTGTTAACAAGATCATACACTTGCAATTGAGCAGAGGCGGACAGAGTACACAGCTTCATTACTTGAGTAAAAGTACAGATACCCTTAAATTTTACTCAAGTACAAGTAAAAGTACAACAGTCAGATGTCTACTTAAGTAAAAGTACTGAAGTACTTGTTTTTAAAAGAGTATCAAGAGTACAAGAGTAGCCTACATTTTCTAAATATTGCATTACTACTGCCACAGTGCTTACATTTATGTACAGAAACGTCCTACGTGGAGTTATGAAAAATTTTCATGTTAATACCTTGGAGGATGTAAAAGGAATTGAAAGTAAAATCAAGTCATTTTCATCTTTTTACCATGTTGCCAGGGATGGGCAGTATGTTATAATACATGTATTTAAAATACGTATTTCAAATACAAAATACTATTTTGTAATTGAAACACTTGAAGCGAAAACTATCATTAACTTGTTCAGAAAATTGAAATAGTCTGGCGAGGTGGGGCCACAGGTTGGCACATTCCCGGGATGGACCTGCTGCGTCTTCATCCATTGTTTCGTCCATGGTTTTGTCTCTTATCTAAATCTAACCATGGAGTTCACTTTGGCGGAAAGCTGAATGTGATTGCTGATAGGCTGTCCCAATCAGTGGCGCCTGCACAATCCAATCACGTTTGAGAGGGAAACAACAAATTGAGGGTTTCCGAGATTTTTCTTTTTTCCTTTTTTTTAGAAGTAGTAACGGGTACTCACGGTTATGGATAGAAATGTAGTGGAGTAAAGAGTACAATATTTGCCTCTCAAATGTACTTGAGTAAAGTCATGAGTACTCCCCAAAAATGATACTCGAGTAAAGTACAGATCCCTCAAAACTGTACTCAAGTACTGTACTCAAGTAAACGTACTCCGTTACCGTCCGGCTCTGCAATTGAGTGTCTCCAAATCACAAGTCTTAATAAAGGTTTGACGTTTGGTAATGAGTGGTGATTGTAAAATAATAATTATAATAATAATAATATAAGTTACATTTATATAGCGACTTTCTCAAACCCAATGTCGCTTTACATAGTGGTAATGAAAATACAACAACAAACAAACAAATAAAAACAATACAACATAGAGAAAATACAACAACAAACAAACAAATAAAAACAATACAACATAGAGAAAATACAAAACAAAAAAGGAGAGTGGCAGGAAAGATAGAGCTACGTGTTGGATGTGGAGGAGAAGTGATCATAATGTGATCAAATGATTATAGTGTATCAACTGTCCCATGATGTGTTGCATGTATCTGTACTTGCATACAGAGGTAGCTAGTCTTAAAAATGATAATCAGTTTGTGTGCCTTTACTGCAAACCAGAGTTATGGAACATTGTGGACTCCATGCTTAACTTTGTGCTGCCTGATTACAATGATGCAACAGCCGATCAATTCACTGGAGGTCCACAGAACTCTGCTAGCACAGGAAATAGAATTCACAAAAATAGCCAACATCTCAACAGAAAGCAGGACACGATCTACCCAAATGTGCAGCCTAATCTGTGTGGCTAAGGAGAGAAATAAAAGGCTATTGATGGTGAGTGTAACCCAAGACCTGAACAACTGCAGTCAAGTACCTCGCCTGAGGGAGGTCATGTGTCACGACACTTTCTTAAAGACACACTGAGGAATAAAAGAGCCTCTCAACACTTGCGCGCTTTTGTGTCCACGGGTAGGCTAGACAAGAGAGAGAACTCGTCCGCCCACTGTTTTCAGTGACAAGGAATGCCTGCTATGTGCAGTGTGCTACGGGGGAAACCTTCCCACGAAAGAGCGGGTGATTCACAACAACTCCCTGGAAAAAAATATATAATATTAAATAAACACATAATCTCATAATCCCAGTCTCAGTCATAAACACACGTGAGTCAGAGTCACATAGACCCACATATTCTCACAGTCACTACTGTACTGAACACAACTATACATTTATATATACATTTACATACACATTTACATTAGCATTAGCATTTAGTCATTTAGCTGACGGTTTTATTCAAAGCCACTTTGAGAACTAGGGAAATACCGAGGTACAATGCGATGTTAGTGCAAGTACTACTCGCATAGAATAGAATGACAGTTTGAGTGAAGGTAAGTCCACGGAAGAAGAGGGATAGGCAGGGTAGACTGCTAGACTGTGCATGTCCAACTAAAACAGTCTCAAACGGCCCGCAAAAAGCACCACCCAAGCATTTTTATACAGTCTCTGTCAATCACAAACTCACAGTCATCTTCATATACTGTGGACTCACACCGTCTCAAACAGTCACAACGGATATCCCCCAAACATGCACAAAGTCTCACACACACACATTTATACACTCTGAAACAGTCACACAGTCACACACACACACATACACACACACACACACACACACACACTCTCTCTCTCTCTCTCTCTCTCTCTCTCTCTCTCATATACACCTACGTCCAGCACTGGCACTGGGGGGACACTTAACACGGCTTATCTCTGTCATGTTTAAGTTACTCTCAGCAGTTTAGGGCCGGTGCACTGTGGTTGACCCTACGTCACTGGGCTTTGTGAAGGTCGCTCTCACGACATAAAGAAGCACAATGGCCTCCGTGAGAGATGACAACTGAAGGAGCGTCGTGAGAGGGAGGGGTGGGGGTAGACGGTGACAGGGTGATTTGCAATGTCCTTTTCTCCAAAGTAGCCACAACAGGTCAAGATCCCAAGATCGGAACCACAAACGAACCTAGTTCCGAATTCTTGGAAAAACCATGGTTTTGAACTGAGACATGACATGACCTTTGAAACAATGTTGCAGTGGCTAAAGGAGAACATTAGTGTTAATTGGAACATTAGCAGAACTATTCCCATTGGATCAATCCCCAGCATGCCTGAAGTATCCCTCAATGAGCAATATTCTCTGCTATTCAAATGCTATGTCATTCACTATCTATTACTTATTATCCATTACACAGAATAATTCTTACGCCGACAATCTCGCCGACTGTTCAGTTTACCAGTTGTTATCTGTGCTCTTGGAGCGTTATCTGTGCTCTTGGAGAAAGCGCATGATTCAATCACTAGTGACAGATACAGCCGATCGGTGCCACAGTGATGTAACACAAACAATACTCTCCTGGTTCCGCCATCAATAAAGCCATCAGCATCCAATCAGCACCCTAGCACATCCAGTCCACGCAACACAGCACCCCGTGCATCGATTAGCGATGAGAGTGCGTCCTGCCCGCCATTGATTGGCTGAGAGGAAAAAGATGGAACTCAGTTGTGTCTGTTGTACAGGAGCGAATCAGGAGGAGAGCCCAGGGGAGGTGAAGGGGCGAGCGATTAGTGCTCCATAACCACATGGAAAATACCATCGGTATCTCTCAGGCCACGGGTAATTGAGGAAAGGAGAAAGGAGATCACATTAGGATAACGGTCATAGCCAGACAGCCTCACGTCAGTGGGGTGCGTCGGGTCTGTCCTAGATACATGTCTGAGAATGCAATTAAATGGGTGTGATTCCTGTGTTTTCAGGTCTGAGAACTTGACTTGTCTAAACTAAAGCCAAAACTTTTTTTAAAGGGCAGACAACAGGGAGAGGCAGATAGAGACAACGGCTTCCCTTTGAACAATTTCAAAGGATACAATTCAGTCAGCTTAACAGTTATGCTGACTGATAAAAGGCAGAAATATTTTGTTTATATTTCAGGCTATTTTTAAAAGTACTTTGTTTATCGCAAGGTCTGCAGGGAATGTTTGGCATGAGAAGACTCAAAATAGTTTACCACATTCTGTAACTCTTTTTTAGGGGGCGATGAGGATGACATGAACCCAACAAGACAGCTAGGTGTTTTTTCCTATGGGTCACCACACAGACTGCTTCCTTTGAGCATACACACACAAACACACAGATCACACACACACACACACACACACACACACACACACACACACACACAGGTCTCCACAGCTCAGTGGCCTCCCATCACTGTGGAGAAGAAGGACGAGGAGGGTCAGGAAGAGGAAGCTGTTAAAGAGACAGAGGGCCGCCTTATCCACACGGCATCCATCCTCCTCTCACACACACACACACACACACACACACACACACACACACACACACACACGCACACACACACACACACACACTTCCTCCCAGACAAAGATCGCCTCCCCTGGGTCGGATCTCTGACATGGCTCTAAGAGGCTTTGGGTCTGCTGCACAAAGACACTCTGTTAGGCCCCTGTGATCCTCCAAGTCAACTGGGAGGACAGGTGGTTATCCCTGAGGGAGACTGCTGTGCATGTCTGTGTGTGTGGTGTGTGTGTTTGTGGTGTGTGTCTGTAGGGTTGAAGGGGGCCCCCATGGCACATGGTAGAGTTATCAAGTAGAAGGAAAACACACACATGCACACACAGCACACACAACACACACACACAAACACACACACACACACACACACACACACACACACACACACACACACACGCACATGCTAAGACCCAGACATACTAAAGCACATGTAACATTCATACTTGCACACAAGAACCACACGAAAGTGCACACATCTCACACTCTCACGTTACAAACATACTCATCCAAGCTTACCAGCACACAGATGCCCTGTCCAGATACACAAGTGCACACGTTCTAACCAAACTGACCTCAGAAGGGATTTTTACACACACGGACATTCTCATACTTTGGGGCACGTTTCCACCAACTGTCAGAGGAGCCCAAATAGCGAAACCAGCTAATGCAACCACTCATTACTCAAAAACCCGCTGCTTATAGATGGTGTGGTCATTCAGGGACAAACATCATTTTCCTTTCTCTTCTCAAAGCGTATAGTGCATCTTCGCTCTTATGTTCTATGCAGCTGGTATAAAGATATGTGATGCATTTTCCATGCAATAAATGTAGAGAAGGGGGGGGGGCAGGCAATAAGCTATAATCTGACCTCTCCATCACGGCAGCTTCTGGTCTCCGTGTCTCTCTAATGCATTCCACTGTGTGCAGAGTGCGCACACACACACAGACACACACACACACACACACACACACACACACACACACACAAACACAAACACACACACAGACACACACACACACACAGACACACTCCACTGTGTGCAGAGGGAAAAGTCTCTTCGGGGAGGAGGAAAAAGGGCACAGGAAGGGGGTGATGCATAGAGAGAGGCTGAACGGTTCAGGTCCAGGTCCAGGCCAGATCTGAGACGAGTCTGGGCTGGAGTCGGAGCATGTTGCTGTTATTTGAGCCCTTGAGCGATGCCTTATGATATGCCGTGGAAGTCTTCCAAATCCTCTTCAAGTGTAAATGATCTGTTTTTAATTTGAATGAAGGGGCGCCAGGCACTGGCAATTACACACACACACTCACACACACACACACACATACACACACAAAAAAAAGAAAAGATAAGTGAAAAATGGGATCATTGTTGATAATCCATCCTGGATATTAGAAGTCATCTCGCATGACTTGAGTGAAAACCTTTTCCAGGGATTAAACTGAACTATGGGACCTTTTCTGTGAGGAACTCTTTGGGAGATTGAACTGAACTATACAACCTCTTTGTGAGAGAAAATCTTTGAAAGACTGAACTGAACGGGACGTCTTTGTGAGACTTATCTGAACTATGGGACCTTTCTGTCTGAAGAACTCTTCGGTATATTGAACTGTGCAAAGCCTAGACAGAAGGCCTGGGGATTCTCAGAAATAATCATCAGCACAGTCATGACCACATCACAGAGATTTTGTGCCAATTCCCTAGTATGCTAGGCTTCTGTGCTCCTCATAGAAGTTAGAAGAAAGTGTGCATGAAAAACAGCATATTCATGGCTTAATTACATGGGCAGCATCTCACTTAACTGATTTTGATGTACCCCGAGTTCTAAACAAAGCTTTCGGGAAAACTTTTTTAGATGATGATGGCAAAAAAAATGACTAATGCATTTCAAGACCGAACAGTTCTGGGAAATCCCTGTAAGGGGCTGTCGGAAACCATGCAAAAAGCCACAAGGCAAAGTTTGTGGAAAATCTCATCTGTCCCACTCGCTCATCTTAAAGGCTTGTGCACGATCGCGGATTGGGGGCGTCCGGCGTTTGCAAAGCTATGCAAGCACAGCACAGCGCAGTGCATGGCTTAGCTCACTCAAGAGCATAAGTGGCGCAAACCAAACTAAACACAAGAGGCAGGAAAGGAAACCCAATCCCACGATGCACTGCTCCACTCCGCTCCGCACCACTCCGTTCCAGTCAGCTCCACACCGCACGTGGATTTTGTCGACAGCGGAGGGAGCGAGAGAGATAGACGTAGTGAAGCTTTTTTCTTGTTTTTTTTGTTTTGTTTTTTTTTTACCCCAACTCCCCAGGGGGAGGGTCTCTCCAGAGGAGCCTGTCAAAATATCTGTATGTCTTTCCTCTCTGGCGCGGCAGGATGTTTCTTGAGGACATGCTAAGAGGATTGTTTTTGCAAAGAAGGGGGGGAAAAACACAGACAGACAGACAGACAGACAGACAGACAGACAGACAGAAGAACGAGCTGGTCTAGCCTGATGATGAGAGAGAGGCTTGACGGAGTCCACATGTGTAAATAAATCCGTCAGATGGAGAAACACTCTCAAGGCAGAAACGCTTATTTGAAGATTTAATTCTCAGATTTCCACATTTCAGGATGAATGTCTATTTAAAAGCTTAAATATACTGTATATATACAGTATAACAAAAGGAAATCTATTTTTGAAATGATGATAGACCAGTAAGCAAATTTATCCATTTGGTGATCAATTTATATTTCCATTTAAGGACCCCCAAAATAACAAATGAATGCCAAAGAGATTGTAATCCCTTAACATTGAGCCACATCAGTGTAAGGCCTGAGCTTTTGTTTATACAACAATTGGGTTCTATGGAACTATTTATTTGTTTCTGATTGGCCGAGAGACGTTCCATGAGTTTGAATATATGGATTTCTTTGGAACGTCACGAAAACATGCGTGCGCAACCAAGAGGCAGAAAGCACCATAGAACATCATAGAGCAATGCAAAAGAGCAAAATAATAAAATGAGTTTTTGTGCTGAAAACTGCACCAATTCGAAATCACGATGGTTAGAGAATGTTAAATATGTTCAATATCCCTAACGGAATGCATGTCTTCGCCAAAAATGACAAAATACGATGTTATATTAATAATCCAAATGAACGTCAAACTTTGAAATATACTCTGAAATGAGATGTTATTATCATTGAGACAACAGGGGTATACAAAAAATCCGATTGTAGCTTATAAGTTTATAAGTTTATAACGTTGTGGACGGCCACCAAGCGTCTTCTGCCTCACGGCTGCGCGCGCATCTAGTTTTGTTGGTAAAGGGAAACCTGTGTATACACCAATCCGCCGCGAACTTTATGGGCGCTGCCATCTTGCCTGCCGCCATTACTGCGTGCCTGCGGAGTGTGACTTGCCTGCCGGTGCCTTCTAATGGCTTTTCAATGAAAGCATCCTGTCAGAGAATATCAAATAGGAGATCCTGCTCATGAAAAAATGTCAGCTGAAAGGGAACATTGGGTAGATGATGTCAGGCAGTGGCCAAAACTTACCGATTAAGGTAATTTATTGGGCCTGGGCCCGGTAGGCCCGTGCATTAATCCATCCCTGGTAGCAGAGGTCAAATGAGAATTAGTCTGTCATGACCAAGGTGAATTATGACTTGCTTGCACATCATAATAGGCCTTTCCCAGTAAAAATAGAAAAAGCCAAGTTAGTCTGAAATCTGAGAAACAACAAGAACTTTGAAAAGAACTCACATAGTTAGTCTAAAGATTATCTATTCACCATATCACTTGACAGATCTTTCCATTTTCTCTTTTTTTTGCTCTTTACTAAAATCCCATATAAGCTAGCTGCCAAAGGCTAGAGGAAAGTTAAGGCATCAAGGGGGTCAAAACAGAGAGAGAGAAAGAGCGAGAGAGAGAGGGAGAGAGCGAGAGAGATGGGGTCTAGCCCTTTGATTCCTAATATAGCAAAAGAAAAGGTTTCCTTGCTTGGATGTACACATCAAACACTTCTCTCCCCTGTTAGATTTATCTGTTTTTTTTTTCTGACAGACAGCCGAAGGCTTTTGAGTGGAGCTTGTGTGGCTGTTAAATCCACCCGTCGCTGAGATGAGAGATCTTCCGCCGGCGTGAAATCGGGACGAGAGCTCACTGGCTTGCGCCCTCCCTCCATGCCACTACACCCCAACCCCTCCCAGACGAAAACAGATCAAACAGAAGCCGGCAAAACGGGGGGCAGCGCAGACATCAAGGTGTTCCCACATTAGACAGACAGACAGACAGACAGAGAGAGATAGAGAGAGAGAGAGAGAGAGAGAGAGGCATAATAGGAAAGGGATACGTTGCTTTGTTTTCAGTACAATCTTTTCAGTGCTCGGTTTCTTGAAGACAGTGAGAGGAAACATGAGTTTTGTTTAGGTGCATGTTTTGGCCAACACATGGAGGTTTACCTCTTAATTTCTTCAAACAGCAAACTAAAGGCAAAATGAAAAAAAAAACAAAAAAATGAAATCTTACATGAAAAACTAAGCCCAGACCAGTGGTGGCTATCTGGATTGGGGAAATATTGTCTGACACAATGGGACAAATATCAACAGCTCAGAAGTATCAAAACAAGGTGCATCTTGCGCTTCAGTTCAGAGTGTGAGAAAAATTCCAATGCTTATTCTGCCTGCCTGCATAGTTAGCGGTTTTCCCTGGCATGTTTTAACCTCGAGCTCCAGCTACCTAACTCGGTGTCGCATGTCGCCTGAGGGCCTAGTTCCCTCCCCTCTGCTATGACACTGCCGTCACCCATACATGCCAGTCGACAGAGTGCGTCCTGGCTGTTGCCAAGTGTGCCATTATGATGGCGCAGATCGTCTGAGGACGGCTGCCAGGCGTGGTCAGGCCCAGAGTTGAGCAGACAGACGCGGGTGCCGTCACGGTAACGACAAGTGACAACTCCTGCACTCAACCGAGCAGTGACAGTTGGAGCTGTCACCACCATATGAATATTTTTGGTCAATTAGCCTATTTTCTCTTAGCTCTCACTGGTAGGCTGTCTTTTTCATGCCTCTCTCTACACGCCATGACAGACAGACAGAATAGGTTTGTCCTGTTTAAAAGTCTAGTGGAGATGGCACAATTACACCAACACTTGACCAAAATGGCATGGAGGTGAGTATTTGCTGAGACAGGCTGTTTTAGCTTATAGTCTAAAATGAGCATGACTCAATGGAATTACTTTCCTACAACACAAAGCATTATCTTGATTACACAAGTGTTGACTATTCCCATCATTTGCACGTTTAACATTTTAGGCAGGAACTTCAACTTCCTGGATCATTCAACTTCCTTGAGTTATTCAAATTTTGTTTTGGACCCTACTGGGCGTATGTTTTCTTTAATTCTTCATAGTATTTTGGCTGCAATTGCCTTGTATACAATGTAATGTTACTCAACAGATATTCCTAAGAGTCCTGGGATCAGGGCCAGATTCTCTCAGAACTTTCTCACACAAACATTGCAACCACAAGCTCGGTTAATTTAAGACCAACTTATAAAAATTTCACAACCAACTGTGCCTGAGAAAGTGCTTCCTCGTCATCGGCACTTAAATAAAAAAAAAATGCGTAAACATCTCATCATTATCCAACTAAAAACAAAAACAAAATTGACCCCAAAATGTGACCTCATGAAAGAATTGAGGGACAAAAGGGAGAATACTACCCTTCCCATGGGAGTAAATTTTGCTCGAGTCATGCATGAATAGCCTACTAGAAAAAACAACATACGTCACAGGGGCAAGTTTATTTTCCAGAGCAAAAATACCCTTCTTGATAAATGACATTCTAGACAAAACGCCATAAAACTTCAGGACGTCCAGTCCCAGTTCTCATAGCCGGCTCTTGTGCGTGAGTTGCTGGATTCTTTCCATTTCAGAGTAAATAATTACCAGATCAACGTCATGAGATGGACGTACGTGAGGTCTTAGCTGTATGGAAGTCTGGACATGTGATATGGAAATGTATGAGACACATAATAAAAACCAGCTTTCTAAAAAAAATAAAATAATGCTTAACCCTTAAAGGAGTACCGTCACACCGGTGTGACGGGAATGTTGAGAAATGAACGTTCTAAAGAATATCTGGGTTCATTGAATTCAACATAGAATTTTAGAACCTTCAATTGTTGCGGAACTTAGGACGTTCAAAAACCTACACCTTTAATGCTTAAAAACACACCGGGCCTGAAATGGCTAGATACTGCCTCTGTGTCTCATGTTGCTGATTTTCCCCCTCTCTTTTCACCGAGTTCTCCAGTATGACTCTCCAGTGAGTCATATTCAGGCCAAAACTGAGCTCCAACTGGGCCAAAGCAGTGCCAGATCTGTGCCAAATAGATCTGTGTTTGAATAAAACTGTGTTTTGGTGAGCCAAATCTGGGTCGGATGACAGGGCTGGAACACGGCCGGATCACAGCCGGATGAGGGCCGGGTCGGAGCCAGATCTGTGCCAAAGAGATCTGTGTTTGAATAAAACTGTGTTTGGTGAGCCAAATCTGGGTCGGATCAGGGCCGGAACACGACCGGATCACAGCCGGATGAGGGCCGGGTCGGAGCCAGATCTGTGCCAAAGAGATCTGTGTTTGAATAAAACGGTTTGGCAGTCAACTGATGAAAGCCAGGTGTGGGATGAATCGTAGTAGGGTCATGGCCAGAACTGTGATAAATAGATCATTGCTTGAATAAAACTGGTGAGCCAGATCAGGGTCCGATCAGGCCCAGAACACGGCCGGGTCAGAGTCAAATCTGGGCAAAATCGGAGCCAAAATTTGTTGCGGACTATGTCTGGTGTTCTTACGTTTTAAGGTCCAAATGTAATGAACACTGCAACCATAAAATAGGCACTGATCCAAAAAGATGAGTTGTTCTGCATAAAGTCCTGGCAGATTGGGATTCCTTGCCGAGGCTTGCGGTTTGCCCAGCTGAGGCTGGGGAGTCGTTTAGTCGCTGTGCAGAATAAAAATGCGTGGTCTGGCTGTGAAAAAGATGGAGAGCGAGTCAGCAGATCTGACAGACGCTGCAAAGCCAAAAAAAAAAAAAACGTCACAAGGAAAAGACCCAGCGCAGCCAGAATAAATTTTCCTCTAGAAACTGGAAACCAAGGTAAGAGATTATTATAGCATTTTCCCCCAGCTCTTAAAAAAAAGCTTGTCTCCAACCTTGGACCCTGGGACCTCTTGGAGACTATACTGTATATTTACACTAGCGAATGAGACCACTGCTCCTACTGTATAAATGTATATGATCCAATCAGGCAACGCTATGCATCAAAAAGCATGCAGACAGACAAAAGTAGGCCTGAAGAAGAACCTATGTTAGCAGCACACACAGTGCTCCCATAACATCCTCAGCCCAAGACCTTCAGCATGAAAGTCGACCTTTAAAATGAGGGCAGGCAGAACATAATAGTCAAATAGACTCATTTTCTCCTTGGTTCCCTTTAAGGAAGGCTTGCATTGTGTGCCCCGCCTGGTTGAATTAATTCCTCTCCTCTCGGGCCACAACGGCCGCGAAGCCACAGATCACAGTGGCTTTGATCCTAATGCCCCAGTAACCTATATCCCTGGCTCTGTCCATGGCCACTGGCTTTCACACTGACAGCTCCCCGGATAATACCTGGTGTAATCTTTCCAGCCGGCTGGCCCTGCACCAAGACCGTGGCTAATTTGTTAATGGATCTGGCCAGGGGTATTCCCCCTCTTTTTCTTTTGCCTCCTCACGGGGCAATTATTAGCCCACCCCACTCTCCACCCCTCCACCCACCCTCTTTCGACCCCAGAGGAAATAATTAGGGTCTGTTGGGGATGAATAAATCTTTGTTTGGCGCCCCTCTGATCCTGCAAACTGTGAAAGCCTGTCCTCAATCTCTCCCTCCATCCTCAGCACTACTCTTTTGCACTAGTCTGTAGCCCCAGTCAGCGCATGCTTGATGATCTGCTTCCTTTGTGGATAATGGCCTCAAGTACTGTAGTGAGGCTATTACACAGGAGTCAGGTACAATTTCAAAGGCACAGCTGCAGGTTTTTTGTCTCTACTCCTGCAATGCTAAATAGATTAAATACTAATTTAAAAAGCTTTAAAAAAGCTGCCTTTTTTTAAACGTTGATGAATTAAAAGTGGATAGATTTTTCATGCTCGTCAACCATAAAAAAAGTATAACAAGCACAGATAATCTAAAGGAGAGAGAGAGGTATTCTTCTCTGACCTAGACAGGTGATGATGGTGGTGGGGGTCGTGGGGTTAAAAAAAAAGAGAGAAAATTGTATTGCCTAATACAATTTGCCAATCTGAAATGGTTGCTTATTGTACAAACAGGATAACAGAGGGCAACTCAGTCCTCACCCAGCTGTTTGATGAACTGAAGACATGCCAACAAAGAAAAAATTGAGGAGTGTCGGCCGTAAACAAGTGTGGACACCAAGTGGAACTAAGCCAATAATCCTTCTTGTGAAAAAAGAGAGAAACTGTACAAAGTACAAAGTGTACCATCCTCTTCCCAGGAACTCTGATTCACCGTGGGTGATGATGACACAAGCCTGACAAACCTGTTCTCTTCATTATTAGCTAGTGAACCCTTACACTTCATGTGAACGTTAACAAATACAGTTAGTCATGTCTCCGCTCAAACATATTTACAATATTTTAGATATTTACATTCACCTAGATTTTTGACGTTTTTGCTAATTGTTTGTTTGTATTTAGGTATTTGTGTGTGTGCGTGTGTGTGTGTGTGTGTGTGAGAGAAAGTAGTTGCTTCACCCATACCACCACATAGCTCTAGACAGACAATGACGTTTAGTCATAAGATTTGGAATGTTTTCCTTAGAATTTATGTCCAACCATATCAAAGGGGGCATAAGCCAGTATGTACAATGGATAATTAGGCTCTTAGTGTCAGTTGCTGTGGATTTGTGGTCTCTCTGTAGTGGTTTAGACTACATTACAGAGACCTTAGGGGCAGAAGCTGTGAGGTAATGCTAGTCTATTTCAACCATTCCAAATGATGGGGGTTGCTAGAATTTCCGACCCCGGACAAAATCTGGTCAGAACATTGAATGACTGTGGCTGGCTGATAGCTTGGTGACCTCATTTTTAAAGTTTGCATTTTCATTTCCAAACTTCTTGAACTTTGAAAATTAACTTTCACATTTAAGTGACAAATTTAAGTCGCACAAATATAAAGACTTACCAAGATACTTATAAAGACACCCAATAATGCACTCAACTTCTATAAAAATGAACGCACAATAAATAAATAAATAAATTAATTAAATAGATAGATAAATCTATCATCATTCCCCTACAGGGGAAGCTGTGAGGCAATGCATTGCATTCATGTAGTGGTGGAGATGAAACACACTCAGTATGCCTGGCACTCGTTCCCCGACTCTTGCCTCATAATGTTTTGTGTCTGTTTCAATTAAGTCAGACTAGTCATAAACACAGTGTTGAACAAAGCCCCAAGGAGTGTCAAGAGTGCTTTACAAAAGCTATGATCTGCCGAGACAGTGTGAGAGTGCATGCAGTAATTTAAGGATTTTTGTTTTAATAAGGAGATCTTTGGGCTGATTTGTTTCCAGCTGGCTGTACTACAAGTGACTTCATATGTAAGAGGAGGTGGATCGGGTTTCAGTGCAAGATAGAGTGGAAGACACCAAGACGTTAAGAAAAATCACAATATATTATGCATTTTTCTCAAAACACTTCTTAACACCAAATACAAATAATAAATTAGAAGCACACCTGTGAAAGTAGGCGACAACAGCACCTGCAACCAACCAACCAACCAATCACACACACACACACACACAAGGTTGAGGCACTGTTATCATCCAGTTACCAAAGGTATATTTACATTGTTTTTCACACATCTTATGAATGCTGAAATATCACAACATCCAAAAAACAAACAGATCTGTCTAAAATTTAAAATATTCAAGTGTTAAAAACAAGGCTAAATCTGTGTTTCTTTGGAGCAGAGTATGTGCCTTTCCATAGTTTACAGGTCAGATCCACAGTCTGTGAAACACTGAAATACATACACCATTTCAGCATGTCAAGGGTCCAAGAACAAAAAATTCAACACATCTTGGATCAACAGGTGCATTGGACCAAAGATCGATGAACATTGAGCTGAAGCAAAAAAAAAAAAAAAAAAACACAATAGAAAAAAAATTCTGCATGCGGTCTCAGTTCAAAAAGTAAAAACAAAAACATTGGTTTTGCCATGACCAGAAATTGCACTTGGTAGCTCCTGCCACTTGTAATCACTAAAGGAAATGTCCATTTGTGACCCATGATCCTCTCAGAAACCAGGCTCCCAGCACGAGTGAGGGCTAATGCCAAAATAATTGCTCAATCCCTTTTTACCACATATTACTCGGGTTAGAGGCCTTAGCCATTGTATCTGAGAAGGTCAGGAGGGGGTCTGGGTGGGGGTTGGGGGGGTTAAGACATGTGGAGGCACTGTTGCAGTCTTTGGAGCAAAATGTTCAGAGCACGCGTGCAGTGGGCCCGTGAGGGGACATTTGTGTCTTGTGCGGGATAGTGAAGTTTCTGGAGTGGTCTTGTCATCACCATAATAACTATTATTATTAAACCCTTATTTTGCTACCATCACATGAGCGGGGCAGGGCCCAGGGTGCCATGCAGGTTGTGTGTGTTTTGGCTAGTGGTTCTGGGAGGGGGGAATGGATGTTGTGGATGGGGGAGGATTAATGCAGACTATAGGGAGGAGGGGGGGGGCAACAGGTTCAACCAGAGGAACCCAGTGACCTCCTCCCGCATTGTAACCAATTCTGGGCCGTATCAGGGCCAAGTGTGGCCCTGATGAGGACACAAGCTACCCACTATCTGGGCCTCAACGTTGCAGCAACGAAGTTTCAACATTGCAGTCATCAGTCAGCAGCATACATTAGGAGGTGGAGCTGGGGGAAGCAAGACAGGGGGAAGAGTCAGTCCAACAAGGAGCCTGTCCCAGCTAACGGGAAGTTAGCCACAAGCTAAAACACCACAAATAATCAACCAAAAATATAGTACTCGTCCGTCTCCACTCGAGGACGCAGTGGCGGGGGCTTCTTGAGAAGGTCCTCGTCGTCTACGCTGGTAGATTTTTCTGGAAACCCGTTGGTCATTTCTGTCGGCAACGGGTGATTGGGGAGGTCCTCACCCAGGTCCTCTTCTAGGTCCTCTCCTAGAGTGTCCAGGTAGCTGCCCACCGATATCCCATCCAGGCTGTCGCTGCAGTCATGGAGGCTGTTGCAGCTGCCCCGCTGGGAGGTATCCTGGCTATCCGATAGGCTGTACAGGCTGCCCGTCAAGCTGCTTTCACGGCTGGCCACTCCTGCCCGCTCCTCCATCACCCAGCGGATAGACTCTATGCCATCGTTGATGGTCAGGAGTTGGTGCATCAACTTCACGTCGATGGCACGTAGGTGGGCCTGCAGAGTTTAGAAATCAACATGATAGTTTATACTCATAATAATACATCAAAATAATAATAATAATAATAATAATAATAATAATAATAATAATAATATTATAAGCCTTGTAGTATGGCATCTGTTTATGCCTTTATTGGGCTAATTATTAATGACTTAAAATGTAATTTGTATCTATGATAAGAGCCTGTAAAATGAATCATAATAAAGATGGATGAAGGATAGTGGATGAACTACAAGGGTCACATAAGTTCCTTGAATCAGCTTAATGTGTTTTTAATTGGACTTTTAATTTACATTGGACTAGATGTGATTCTCTCCCAGGCTTACTAATCTGATAACGTTAATGGTGACACGACATAACTAGAAGAGCACTGCAATATCATAAAACCTGTTAACACCATCTGGTCCAACAGGTCTTGCGTGTGTCCTCTGGTTGACCTACAGAAGCCCTCTCTGACACTCTGACACGTTAGCCCTGCCTGTGCCTTCCCCTTTGACCATAATTACCACCTCCTCAGGCTGAGACACGGTTCAGTCAAGTCACTCAGCCGCCAGAAGGGAGTCAACTGATGCACACACGCGCACGCACCCACACCCACACCCTAAAGCCTCACAATTAGCAAATTAGCGAAGACGAGCAAGTAAGAGTGAGTAACAGAGTGGAAAGAGAAGCTGACACAGACTCCACTCCCTACTGTGGTCATCGTCGCTACAGGTCTCAGTCCACTTCATGATCATGAGGTCCTATAGAGCCATATGGCAGAGGTCAAAGCTGATAGGCCTATCGTCTTGTACAGGCAATATGTGACTGAGACTTTGGGCTGAGCTACACCAGGCGCGTAACTGAAGCGTTCCGTTCGCGTTGCGTCTGCTGCAACAATTAGCTTCTATTATAATCAATGGAAGTAGCTACACCAGACGTGACAGTGGGGCGTACGTTCAAAAAAAATAGACCATTCATCTAAAATGGATTTTACGCGTCGCGAACGGAACGCTTCAGTTACGCGCCTGGTGTAGCTCATACCTTTGCGTTGAGAGTGTGGGTTATGGAACACCAACAATGGGTTGATAGCCACACAAATAAAAGTTGCCTCTCCTTCTAAAAACAAAGTCATAAACCTTAACAGAGGTGCCGCCGTTCCTCATTGTCATTTCCTGTATGATTCAGCACTGTTTATTTGAGCACTGCTTTCCCAACGCACTTTACTGGGCAAGCAATTACAGGCACTTAACATGATAATCGCTCCCACGCAAGTTTATCACCCAGCGCGCAGAGTGTGCAGCCTGTGTGTGTGTGTGTGTGTGTGTGTGTGTGTGTACGTCTTGGTGGATCTTTTGCCCTACATACGTATGGAAACAATTAACATGCTCACAACTTGTGAAAATACTAAGCCAGCAAATCATAATAGGCTTTATGTCCTGCTTATATGTAGATGTAACCTATATAACCTAATATATTAGCCTACATAGCCTAATATGCATGGCTGCATTATATTGACTATATAGCCTAATATACTAGCCTCCATAGCCTAATATGCATGACTGCATGCTGCTATGCTATCCCATGCAGCTGGCATGAGCCAGGAGGCCCTTAGATGTTTGGGGCTGAGCTCTGATGGGAGTCATAATGCATTCAGTGTTTGCTTTAGTGACTCCAGCCAGCCTTTTCTATGCTCATGATGGACTCACTTTGGTCACTGCGGAATGCGCCGGTGCTGGTCATCTCAATTAAGGATCAGAGATGACTGAACCCATGCAGCTGCTGAACGAAGAGAAAGGGGGCCCTTGGTTACCACGGCCGTTTACTTTACAACCACTCCAGTTGTGGCGAAACAACAGTGTTATCATACAGCTGGTGCTGGAGACAAAGGCTGATTTACTTTACCACATTACAAACAAAAGATGGTATGTAAAAGGGAGTGGTTTTACTGTGGAATCAAGGCATATTGTCCACTGTTTATCTTTGTTGTGTGTTACAAACTGACCAAGCTGTCATGAGATAAAGTACAGGCGTGTCACACAGTATTGGCTCACACTCATAACTTAAGTATACTCAAACAGAAGTATTCTGACAAAGCAGCTGACTTGTGTATGAGACTAGAGACTCACGTCTATGAAGACAAAGAAAAACACTGCTTGATAGGATTAAAGATTAGGTGGTTGCTATAAGAACTAAAGACCAGCTGGTTAGACCATCAGGTCCCAAATTAGCTGGTGACAATGACTAGCTATACAAAGGGAAGAGGTAGGGGGTTGTCGACAATGAAAACAATTATCCGATTTGGATTGAGAAACTCATTTCTAGAGGTATGGTCACAAATGTGTGCTTAGAACGTTCGCGAACCGAGAGTTCTACACTATGATGTGACAATTACCCTCAGGGAATTTTCTCATAGACTGTATAAAAAACACTGAAACTATAGAACGTTTGCGTAGAATTCTAGAAGGAGCCAGGGAAAATAATTCACTCCTCAATAGGTTAAAGACAAAAACCAGCACTTTCTACTTCAGTCACTTCAACAACTTCTGGGTTCTTCTGGCTGCAGCGCTAAACATAAACAGGATACTACATCAGCCAATAGCTGAACATCCTGCACAATTCCACACTTTTTTCTCAATGGGAACCAACTGTTGTCAATCCCACAAGAAAAGAAAAAAGTTCCAGCTCCACTTCCTTCCATTCAACACACACATGTGCACAGATGTGCGCAGACACACACACAGCCGCCACATGGCAACATGGGCCGGCACTGAACACGGCAACAGCCGGTAAAATCAGAGGAGTAACCAAAGACCCCCGACCCTGGCAGGACGTGGACAACACGATACCATCTGCTCTGCTGGTCCTAATCATGACCTAAAGCCTTTAACTGGGGGGGGGGGGGGGGGGGATACGGTCATTCTAATGTGTGTCATATAGGGTAAAGTTCACCACAAGTACACCCTCTTTGCAAATGCCCCAATCTAAAAGTTTCATGTTTTCAAGTAGCATGGGCGGGTTGTGAGGTCAAGTAGGACACACGTTTACCAACAAGGCCTGAATCACATCACGGCTAGCTGGGAGTGTGTGAATGGCCCATTCTGACTGCCTGCACAGAGGGTGGTGATGTCACACTTTGGACGATGGGGTTGGCGCTTTACATGACAAGCAGTCATGACTCACATGTGTGTTATTACTCGTGCGATATGCATGCAAGAGAGGGCTGGCAGTGAAACTTTGCTTAAACAGGGCTTTGTTCAAGAGTTTCATTAGTTGCTGAAATGGGGGTGGGGGAAGGGAAGAAGACAAGTATTGAAGTAGGCTGGCCTGTAGTGCAGAATGCACAGGCAAGCTCTGAACCAGAGCAGGACATTTTAAACTTTCACTTTAAATGACAGTTTCAAAGGCAATTGCATGGAATTTCAACTTTATCAGTTAAGTTTCCAAATTAGATGCTTTTCAGATAGGCCTACAAGTCCCTGATCTCAAAAGAGATATTTAGAAATCAGTGGATGTAGCCAAACAAATATAGGCTACACACAGCCTGTTCTCTCTTCTACAGGTTCTAGTGCAGGGAGGGATGGAGAGAGACAGAGTTTGTAGCGTAACGTATAGTCTGTGGTCAGGTTAAATTAGATACTCACCATTTCCTGTTTTAAAAATAACATCTTGCTCTCCAGTCGCTTCAAGTCCGCAGACGTGTGGTTCTTCACAGTCACCGGCGTCGCGAGCCTCTTTTCCTCACTTTTAGTTTTCAGGTCTCTCTCGTTGAAAGACCTAAAGAGACTTTCTGGAATTTTGCGACCCAACTTCATCTCAAGATCCTTAAAATCCGGCAACCCGTTCTCTTCGTCCATCGTTGAAATGTGATGTGATTAAAACAAAACTGAATGAATAAATAAATCAAAACGCGATTAAAATATCATAGTTGTGGAAAACCTGCCCACTGAAACAGTCACTTGGTGCTCCGAAAACAACACTAACCAACACTAGTTATCAGACTCTCTTTTCTACACTCAAAGTTGTCCACTCCCCTTTTTTTCCTGCGAGCATCCACAAACGCGAATCACGCTTATTCGCATATTAGAGACCTACAGCTCCGACTGAATTATGCAGTATTTCAGTGTGGATTACTCATCAGTGCAATCCGCTGACCAATAACTTGTGAATAGCAAACCATCTGTAGCTGGAGCAAGGAAGGATCCTAGTTTTTGTTTGGTCTGATCCAGTCCTCCAAGCGTCCAGGAGCCAGACAGAAGTCAGTATGGACTGTACAAGTCAGCATGCTGTATCAGTGACTTGACCGAGTCTGTAATTTAAAACTTCAGACAGGTGGACCACAAGCCGACACGCCCTTTTACCGTAATAGCAGGATTAGCAGCACTAATTAAGCAGTATTTTCGACGCGTGAATATTGTATTGAAGCCTACTTTACTTTTAGCATTTTATGCGTTGCGCATGGAGTTATTATTTACCACTTTATCTCCAACATGTTTGATTCTGTTTTACATCCTATCCTAAGGTGCTAGCAGGCAATAAGACAATGACTGTCTTCGAATACAAAAAAAAGGTAATTTTGTGTAAATCCAAACACAGTAGCCTATCACCTGTAAAGGCTGCTGAAGTGTTACATTTGTCTCTGAATTTAGAGTTTGGGATTTAGAGTTTATATTTTCATTTTTCTTGTTGCTTGCAGTTCATATGCAGGAATCCAGTACTTTGAACATTTGGACAGTATTTATACTACACTGTGCTTCTGAGAAGTACACCTTTTTGTCCCATAGCTGCAGTTATTTAGGAGTATATAGGAGTCTCCAAGCTGCAGAATACCTTATACCTACCACTGGTCCCAAACCCAAGAGAAACATAGCAAGTGTGAAGACAAACGATGGTAGTGTGTCGATATCAGTGTAGTCATACATGCTCAGGATTCGGCTGAGAAAGGACAAACACAAAGCACACTACTTCTGCACTATCGCCCTCTAGTGGCGGCACACACGAACAACACTATTCCTATCCCAGCAAACATAGCCTACTTTTTATTTTTTATTATTTATTTTAATCATTGGCAGATCTTCCGGAGGCATTTAAATTATAGTGTTACAATTGCCATCCAACCAGCATATCCATGGCCAGGCTCCAGTTTCCATCGGGGAAGTGAATGGGCCTTACCACAGTTTGTCCCTTTTAGCATGTGGGCCGCTGGGCCCTATAGGCTACCGAAACAGTGACTTAAAGGAGGGATCCGGGATCTTGGGAAAAAACGGTACAAACAAGCTAGATTTTTTAAAATGCACGATCTTCGTTCAGGCCTCCCTCCAAAGCTCTCCCCAAAGCACACAAACACGGAGGGGGAGGAATAGATGGCAGTTTGATAGACTTATCACCGTCCAGCTGTTTGTCTTACTTTTCATTGGATGTTTTTGGATGGGTTTTTTTTTTTTACAGCTCTATCAATTCCACAGGTGACTTTTTTTTTGTTTTGATGTCAGACCATCTAATTAGTTGACTGCAATCATTCATTAAGTGAACCTCACTTAAATAAGCTACCTAGTTTGTGGTTGGTTACATTGATATGGATCACATGATTGGAGGTCAGCTGATTTGGGATCACATGGTTGGAGGTCATCTGATTTGAGAGTACTTTGATGAGACTTGAGACCATTGTTGTAGTGAGAGTGCATTAATCAAGACATGACAATGTACACATTAATTACATTTCCTGCTTTCTAGTTAGTTTCTCCTGTGAAAAAGGCAAAGGTTAGAGATATAATCAAAAGTTGTTGTAGCAGCAATATGTGACAATGGGCCCACCATGAGGTCATACCATCATGTGGTAGGGTAATTAATCAACAGTACACATGATCAGGAGTTCGATCAGTATAGAAACATTAGGACTCCTTACATAACATTCCATATGTTATCTTAATGTAGAGGAAGTAGATTGGGAACCAAATAGAACTTTCAAGCATTGTTTTTGTTTTTATTGTTGAAAGGGTCTATACTAATAATGATTGTGTCAGCCACCACTCCAACTGCACACTAATTAAGTTTGCAGATGATGCTGCCCTAGTCAGTTTTAATGAATAGGACTACAGGTCTGAGGTTGACCACTTCCATGATTGGTGCAATCAATATATAATATACAATCAAAATTCACTAATCTTTAACATTTCAAAAACAAAATAAATGGTGATTGATTTTAGGAAAAGGCACCCTCCAATGCAACCTGTTACTATTCATAAGGGACAGTTGAGACTGTGGAGAAGTATAAGTATCTGGGCAGTAGGGTTTCTGCCAACACACTAGCAAGATAGGCTACTCAAAAGCACAGCAACGGCTCTGTTTTTATTTATGCAGACACAACAACTCCGACATTTTGTTTTATTTAACTTTTATTCAGAGTGTGGTGACTTTCGCCATCCATTGCTGGTGTGTGTGTGTGTGTGTGTGTGGGGGGGGGGGGGTCTTTCTGTTCAGAACAGGAAAATGCTGGACAAGGTGACTAAAATGGGCAGAGAAATTACCGGATCTGATATTAAAAGCATCGCGTCAACGTCTGCAATGTTGTTGGATGTTTGTGTCTTTTTTTATTGTTTATTGTTATTTATTGTTGTCTGTGCTTAATATTAAATGTGGCTCCCTTGAGTGCAAAATAAATTCCCCTATATGTATTCATAAGTGTAAACATAAGTGTATATAGGCGTGATGTCAGGTAGCCTATGGGGTGCGTTCGTAAATTCAATCTGACACTCTGAAAATAGAATAACGCACGGTTAAAGTGTTTCAAAGTGTGCTCGGGACGCTCGGAGTGGCAATTTACAAACACACCCTATGTTAACCTCAGCTGTAGCCTAAACCTGCGCTTCTCAATTGGGTTTAGGCAACCCAGGGTCTGGAAAATGTAACCAGCATGAAAAGCTGGAAAGGTCTACTAGACTAGGCTACCAACTTCAACTCCTTATAGTTTAAGCATTCTGTGCCATCTTCGCTGACTGCTAGCTGTTTTGTTGGTCACTTAGGCCTACTAGCCGAGGCCTACACTTTACATGTAGGCTAATTTACTTCATTAGTTTATGAGCATTACATCGTTTATAATACACACACAAATAAAGCTCACAGGAGTGAAAACAAACTGTACATTTCCTGCTAGGCCTATGTTTTTCAAAATGGCACTGAAAAGGAAAAACAATACAAATAGCCTGTTTCTTGGGTGAATTTATTGTTTTCAACAACTTAAGTTAGAATTAGTGATCTGATCACAAGATTACGGAAAAACAAATATTATGTTTACAAATGTACATCATACAAGCATGTGTATGTAATTAATTGTTAGCACCTACATTTTAAATACCTACTAGTAATTATCTTACACCTAGGAAAAAAAGCCTCACATGAGTACATCAGCAACAAATATTATCCAAAACTCATTCAATTATGAGTTTGTTTCCAACTTGCATTTTTAAAACAGAACAATAAAAAAGTGGTTGGTTAATTTATTTTTAACCCTTATACGACTGATTGTGTTTTGACTGCGTGTCTGTCATGGTCATCGTAGCGCTGGTACTGTTCTCCTAACAATGGCTGCCTGCCCTCCATCCTACTGGCTTTGGAACGCACGGCGCAGGTTGTGATGGAAAAGATGACCGCCACGACAATGAGGGCAGAAACCACGGTGATGGAGATGATCTCAGTCAGAGTGATAGGGCGAGCTGCAGGACAAAAACAAGGCAGACAACACATGAGCTTGGCTTATCATAACAGAGGTAGACAACACATGAGCTTGGCTTAACATAACAGAGGTAGACAACACATGAGCTTGGCTTATCATAACAGAGGTATACAACACATGAGCATAGCCTATCATAACAGAGAGGTATACAGCACATGAGCGTAGCCTATCATAACAGAGGTATGGGCTGAGAACATGTGACAAAATACACAAATTCATCTGTTAATCTAATTCTTAATTTTGTCTATATAGTATTGTGTATACTTTTACAGCAGGCACGTGCAGAGAAGGGGGGCTACAGGGGCTCTAGCACCTGCCCTTTTGCCTCTTTGATGTCCAAGTGCCCTTTTGACAAGACCCGTTTTTTACTTTTTAAAATTTTTAATACTTCCGCTAGTTCCAACGTGAATATTCGCTAAAGTGTCTCATTAATAGTTTGCGAAATTAGAAATTGACAAAAATAACAATTTTCTGTGTTAATTGAAATGCCTTGCGGCCACCAATCCGTGACGTCATACATTCAGTGAACTCCCAGAAGGTGCACGCAGGCACAGTGCTGCAGGAGACGTTTGGGAGCACGGTAAGGTCACTTGGCAGTTAGCCTATCTGAACATGCAATAGTATTCAGCTTAGAGATAGAGAATAAAAAAAATGTTTAAAGTTGTTTCATGTTTAATGAAGTAGGCCAGTGTTTCTCAAACTTTTTCAGACGAAGGACCACTTAACCAATAAAAAAGAAATGCACGGACCACCTAGCTTAAAAAAAAGAAAAAAAAAAGATTAGACCTACTTCAATAGTATATTAGCCTACACAATAGGCCTACTCACTGAACCACCTTGATTATTGTCTCTGCACTTTGCTTATTGTGTCAGAGGATTCATATG
This sequence comes from Alosa alosa, assembly GCF_017589495.1. Taxonomy (NCBI): domain Eukaryota; kingdom Metazoa; phylum Chordata; class Actinopteri; order Clupeiformes; family Clupeidae; genus Alosa; species Alosa alosa. The sequence goes on along the minus strand of NC_063212.1, from coordinate 19,718,102 downwards.
ATTTAAACTGGCATATCTTGCATAGACAGTGTTGCAGAACTGTTTGGATTTACATACAAGTTGGTTCAATATTGCAAACAACTCATCTATATTATATTTTATCACGTCTGCTCACGGACCACTTGGGATAGCTTGCGGACCACCAGTGGTCCCCGGACCACACTTTGAGAAACACTGAAGTAGGCTATCAAACCCATGGTCTATCCATTTCAATAACCTGGCAGCTTCGAAAATCTAAGGCTGAACGTTCATAACATATTCTGTTTAGGTTACTATGTTATAGTAGCTTAGGTTAGTAGACCTAGTTCATAAAACAGAGTAGGCAAACCTTTTCTAAATCGTCATAAGCCGACGACATAGGCTACTGTAGTTGTTTAACTAACCCAACTCCACACGTCGTTCTCTGTTTACAGTAGGCTACATTGCGCGCCATTTCACTCAGTGGCCACACGCACAGCACGTGAATCTGCAAGCACCAGCTTGCTAATGGTGGTAGTTCACTGTGATAAACATTAAAATTATAGCCTGACAAGCCAGACTAGGCAATAACATATTTACTGCCGCTAGGGTGCGTCTAGATTTCTAGGCTATTAAAATTAGCTTTGAATTTAATCAATAAGATGTAGCCTTATAGCCTATGATCTCTGTGTAGACAATAGCCTAATGAAAACTAAAAAGACCTATCTGTCTGTGCCCTGGCTACAGTAGGCCTACAGTACATGCACTCCTATTGAATTTTCAGAACCAAGGAGAGAAATGAGGAAAATGTGTTACAGCTCTGTCTGCTATTTACACCCATTCTTCTTGATACATAATGAATAAATATGAAAATGTATAAAATGTTTATCAGTACATTAGACTACTTTGCAAATTGCTAAACGATATAATAGCCTGTCCCACCATCATCACTGAAATAGCATAATGCTAGAATTTAAATGCAAAAAAAAAAATGTCCAGCTCAGGTTCAGATGATTAAAACTTTATAGGCTAGGGAATGTAAAACTTAAGTTCCAGTTTACACCATTCAAATTGTGTGTATCTTTTCTAGCTTTCGTATGCATTATGTTCTATAAAACATGATATTATATTCTGCAGTGCAAAGATGCCCACTAAAGACAGGAAGCGAAAGCAGAGGGAGAAGGAGCTGCGGGAGGTAGCAAAAGTCAGTGTTTTATTTTGATATAATTTGCATGTAGCCTATGTATTCTCTATTGCGTTGTAATCAAAATTAAGTTTTAAATAAAGTTAACACGTTTTCTGAAAATTTTGTTCCATGTGCCCTTTTTTTAAATTTGAGCCCCTGCCCCTTCAAAGGTCTCTGCACGCCCCTGTTTTGCAGTAAATCTAGACTTCTAAAAGAAAAGAGAGATAGAGAGAGGAAAAACAACTTATTTCTACACAAGTTTATAAGAAAGTGACAGATGCCAAAGCTGTACACAAATATTAGTCCAGCTAATAAATAAACTGAATGGGTCATAATTTACATGAGCATTAGGTGTTACGTGTCCTTAGGAACGTTAACACAGAATACATACCAGGCCAGTCAGCCTCATAGGAATATCCAAGGTTCTCAGGGGCCGTCACAAACATCTCCACGTTAGTTACCGGGGGCCAGAACGGCACCATGTTGTACTCTCTGTTGTGACCAATGGGGGCATTCTCCAAGGGATAAACAGCAGACTCTGCCAATAGAAAGAGGGACAAGAGAATGTTAGGACAAATCTATGCTATGCCACTGTAAAGAGGACATAGCTAATTACAGTGCATGAAAATGCACTGTTCTGTTATCCGAAGTCTTCTTCTTCTTCTTCTTCTTCTTCTTCTTCTTCTTCTTCTTCCCACCAAATTTCTGCGTCTAATTCAGCTTTAACCGTTTAACGTAGAAACTTCATTCAAACTTTGTAACGTAGGTCTTGAAAAGGACACGTGGGGAATGTATTTTCCACTTTTGTAAACTTTATACTTTTTGAGATATTAATAAAAAAACAAGCTTATTTTTCCCCATAGACGTTGTATTAGCACTATGACATCACAATGGACTAATTAACTTGATTTGCACCTGTATCAATTTCCAGCTGCTCACTACTAGGACCCATCAAAGGGCCAGTTAAACTGATTGCACCTGTATCAACTGCTTTCTGCTTAACTAGGCCAACTCTCTCTGTGTCTCTCCATTCTACAAGGATATAAGGCACATTCCATCCAACTTTCTATCCATTCATCCTCTTCAAACCATTCACTCATCCACCCATTAAACTATACATCAACATCCATTAAACAATCTGCCTATCAACATCCATTCAACTTTCTGTCTATCAACATCCATTACACTATCTACATTCAACTTTTAAACTATATACTCTGTCTCAGGCTTTAAGCATACAATCTGGCTCTCTTAAGACTACTATTTCCTCTGCCCATAACTGTTAAATAAATAAACAAAATACATGTCCTCACTACAATAATTCACTATTAAATAATTTAACTATTTAAACTACTCAACTATTTAACTGTTCAGCCATTTCAACTGTCAGTTGTTATCAACTATGACTCCTGCCAAATGTTTCCCAATAAAAGTTTGTTTGGCATTTTATGTTAATATACAGTATGTTTATATTTTCATGCACTGGTAATTTCCTCGAAATTACATTTTCTAGTTGTATATCTTACTTTTCTTTTGACACGGCAAAGTTGGAATAAGTAACAACTGGTGTAAGAACAGAATGTTTTTTTTTTATCTTGGATGTTTCACATTACAGGGAGTTGTGGAATTATATCACAATGATCCACTTTTAAAGGTTTTTCTCACTGACAGGTGTTATTTTTCTTCTGTTAACACTGGGAAGTGCTATCAAACCTTTCATCACCTTTCCTCTCACACCCTTGGTTTCCTGCTACAGAAGTTGCAATAACACTTTCCTCACTAGTGGTGTGATGCAGCTCCGCTCCGCACGCCGCGCCACACACACACTCACCAGGGTGCCGCCGAAGCCACTCGTCGAAGATGGCGTCGGTGAAGGTGTGCAGGAGGACGAAGATGGGGTCGTTGGGCGAGAGGTGCGTCTGACCCCCGGTGCCGTTCAGGAAGAGGTGAGCCAGGTTATGCAGGCTTCGCACCACGGGGTCATATGTACCCTGCGGGTGGCTGTAGCCTAGCAACCATGAAAAGAAAACATGTGTCATGACTGTTTGTCCGACCGAGGCGCCCTTTGTGGACAACTCCAGCTGAAATGTCTTTTTCAGTGAAAAAGATGATTGTGGAAGCCTACTTTATGTTAGGACTTAAATGTGCATCAGTGGAAAATTTGACTGAAAAAGCTTATACCATTTAACATAGATTGAAATATTGTTGAAAGGCTCCTTAAAAAGGCTCCTTCCCTTTTCTTCTTTTTCCTTTTTCATTCCTCTGCAGGTCTTTTCACACAAAGAGTGAGAGAGAGGGACTGCTGCCCCCACACACACACACACACACACACACACATACAGACCACTCACTGACCCTCGATGGAGTTGCGGAAGCTCTCAGTGGAGGTGGAATAGAACGGTGGCGTGTCGAACATGTTCACCTCCAGACAGTCGGCCACATCTTTGGGCTCCGGTAGCCGCTGCACCATGGGCCGCGCCACGTTCCCCGCCGGGTTCCTCCGGATGGGGCTCGTCTCTGTGTCTGCAGGGGGGGTGGTAAAGGCCATGATGGTATTATATTGTGTGTTCCATTTGTACATGCTGATGGCTTGTGTTGTGACAACCCGTAACTTGTGAAATGTTGTAAGAATTCGGCGTGAACTAGGGGTCCTTTTATTTGTACGACATTGCGTCTTATCAAACAAGTTTTTTTTTTTTTTTTTTTTTGGGGGGGGGGCGTGCACGTCATGGCTTGCCACTTTAGCCAAAACTCGGACTGTAATAGACTACAGCCATCTTGTTCAAAATGGAGTTTCACAGGGCACATTTCTGGCACCAGCTAGAGTTAACCAAGTAGGTTCCACATTACAGATGGATACAGTGGTAAAGACAGTGCTGAGATACTGAAAGGTAAAACCTAGCATGAGAATGCAAGTGGCAACAGCATCCAGACCACATACAGTATATGGGTTCAAGTGCCAATGGTGGCCTAGGGGGTTAGATTCCCATTGGCAGCCAATCCCACATCCATATTTCTCTCATCTTGTATCATTTCTCGCTCAACTGTCCTTTCAATATAAAAAAAAAAAAAACAAGTAGCATGAAGCACATGTTCCCCAACGGGTTCCTTCTGATGGTGCTAGTCTAAGGAGTGAGTGTGATGAGAGAGCTGAAACGCTAAGTGGTGTGGGGCTACACAAGCTAGCACTTAGCATGTCTTATTCTCTCTCTTCAGCAAGTGCATGTTCCCCAATGTGTTCCTTCTGTTAGGGTCTGTGAAAAGAAGGGAGGCATTGGAGATAGAGCTGAGGCACTTAGGACTGAACACATATAACACTTCAACATTCCTGCTGAGTGTTGTTGTCAAATATGATTCCCCTTGTTCCCATGGAGATCCTCCTGATGGAGCTCAATTTCTGCGTCTTTAGAGGGGGCAAGGACAGAGCTGAGATGCTGACGTCTCTTTCAGACAATGGCTCCAGCAGGGGAAAGAAGTGCTACTACTAGGCTCCACTGGCTTATCCAACAACAGGTGCTCTTTAGTGATGTGGGTACAGTTCATGAAGATCACAAACTCCTGGCAGTAGCTGGTAACACCCAGGACAAAAAAAGAGGCACTCCATCTTTAGGTGAATGTAAGTTTATGGGGGCGGTGGTAGTGTAGTGGTTAAGGAGCTGGGCTAGCGTGCAGTAGCCTGAAAGTTGTCGGTTCAATTCCCAGCTTCCACCGCTGTGCCCTTGAGCAAGGCACTTAACCCCAAGTTGCTCCGGGGACAATGTGATCCCTTGTAATATAGCTGACATATGTAAGTCACTTTGGTCAAGAAGTGTCTGCTAAATGTAATGTAATGTAATGTAAGTTTATATATTTTCCAGAACATAGGCAAACGGATAGTCTCATTCAGGCAGTCGGTGAGGTTTGGGAAAAAGCGTAACATTTGCCTGCAGTGTCCAATGCTGTCAAGTAACTTATTCCCAGCCTACCGTACCTGCAAGTCGTCACATTTTGCTATCAACTTGCTATCAACCCACCACTTCCCCTCACACCTCCTGTGTTGAATAGCCTACCTTGGTTAGGAGTAGAACAGGGGTATGGACTAGGGCTGGGCGATAAAACGATAGCGATATGTATCGCAATAGACATGTAATCGATATCAATAAAAAATACGTTCGATAGAACATTAGATAATTAAAACACACACCTCCCGCCTTACGCTGTCCATAAATAAATAGGCTAAATATCTTGCATTGTATGTGCAACTCTACCAGAGTAGGCGATAGAAGTAGGCCTACCTCAACTCAGACTCTCAATGAGTCCTTGCCCCTGCTCTCTCTCTCTCTCTCTCTCTACAGGCGCATCCCTCCTCATGCACATGCATGTAATCCAAACATTCACAATCGTGCAAGACGACTGGCTAAATTGCTATTAAATCCGGTTAGCATCATTATGCTATTACGCTGCACGAATTTGTTCAAAACTGTTGCATTCAAATTGACTGCTAAGTTCTAATCATTTCAATCCCGATGCAAATGGTAAAGTATTTTCCAAGACTCAAACGGGCCTGTCCCAAGGAGAAAAAGTATTCATTTGAAACTTAAACACACGTGGAAAAACTGAACAGTCTAACCAGTAGGCAAATTAAGCTACTTTGTTTACAATATTTCCAGGCTTCAACCAGTGCTGCTTTTTATTCAGACTTATGTGCACATTTATTTATTTGAGTGTTTTTCGTGATTGTGTTGCCATTTCTTTTCCCTGTTTGCTTTGATTGATAACTGAGGTGATTAAAATCAGAGGAAGGTTAAGTTTAAAATAAAAGTGTTTAAATTTAACTTTTTTTCCCTTCTGGTCCTTATCTGAAATAGATTTTTTTTAAAAATCAATAATTATCGATATCGACCGATATAAAATACTTATATCGTGATACAGTTTTCAGCCATATCGCCCAGCCCTAGTATGGACTCATTGGGTCAATCGACTCCTGCACCATCCTTACATTGCTCTTCATGAGGCTGGCTAGAGACAACACACGTGTCCACTCCGAACACACCCCAAAAAAGTTGATCTATCACCCTTGACGAAATGTGACAAATGCCGATCTTATCGCACGCTTCATGTGTGAATTCAATGCATTTGATTAATGTGTCAAGAAGGGTCAACATGAGGGAAGAGAGGAATGTATGGGAAGTTAAAGCACTTACTGTATGAATACACATGGATGTTTTAAGAAAATAGATTGAGGACAACAATCATAAATAAAACACACAAGACAATATGTATATAAATCCCGAGAAAAGAAAACATTTCAATATGTATCTAAATACAAATGGAATATTTATATTGTACAAACCTGTAAGACAGCCACAGGTTGGAGTTAAATTAAGAATGTTTAAGTTTACTTCTTTCAGTTCAGAGTGCTTTAGGTTTTTAGTATTTATGCACTAAGCATCTATTTCTAAATTACCTCATGTACAAAACATGAGTGTGATTCTCAACTCAGGAGCCAATCAACGCCTTCGTCAAAATAAGTTTAACTGTGTTTTCTCACCAGTTTTTTTTATTTCCATCTGGGTATTCAGGTGATATACACTCACAGATTCTTGATTATGCATTTAAATGGATTTAATTAAGGCATGCATTCAAAACTTCCTGTAATGTGTTCTATACTGTGTTTTGGGTGTTTCATAATTATGTGTGTATTTGTGTGTTTGTGTGTGTGTGTATGTGTGTGTGTGTGTGCATGCATGTACATTATGCTTGTTCTTCTTAAAGAACATGTGCATGCATGTACATAGTTATGCTTGTTCTTCTTGAAGTTCAAAGACAATTAAAGGTACCGTTAGTGATTGTAAGCAATTTCAAACCCTTGTTGTCACATTCAGCGAATATCTCCTTGAGTGGACTGTTAAAAAAAAGCCCTGGTAGCCTGGGAATGCACAGGCCTGGTAGCCTGGGAATACCCACCCATACTTTCGGCAAATTTGAGATTAGCTCTGCAGGTCCGTCTAGTCAAGAGGTCATTGAATCGCTAAGTATGGACTTGTATTTCTTTGTAATCGAGTAAACAACTGCATTTAAAACCTTCGTTTACAAGATTGCTACACTTTTGAAACGATTTGGTAAGAGTTTAATGTACAAATGTAAGCTTCATTTCACTGCTAGTTACACCCCTCCTGGAAGTCAATGAACCTTTTCCAGGCCCACTCGCAACTGTACAATTGTGAAGGTCTGGGTGATCCCAGGCTACAGCCCTGGCGCCATGAACTGGACACCAACAAATGGACCAAACATATCAAAACTATTTCAGCTAATCACTGAAGGCAGGGGGTAAGAGTTTGGGGATATGGATATCAACTAACATGATGTCATCCAGATTCTCTGGCTGTACTTTTTTTCAGGATAATTCCCAGAATTATTTTTAAAAATATTGTTCAGATGATAAGTCCAGATGGCACGTGACTGTGAATCATCTCTGGCCCTGATTCACCAGCTTCAGGCCAAGACTGGGCCACGTTTATCCCACAATCCTCAGCTTTCGGGGATTAGGTCCTGTGAAGTTGTACCTGCCACAGATGGCAAAGGTTCCTTTTTTTTCTTGTTTGTGTGTGTGTTTGTGTGTGTGTGTGGGGGGGATAAGACAAAGTTGGCACATTACACTGGTGTTTTTTTGTTTTGTTTTTTTGGCTGGCAAGTGGATGGGGTAAGCACATTTCAAACTGATTTCACAAACCCGGCTCAGCAGGTGCTGGGAGAAACACAAACCATGAAAAGGACGATAGAGCTCAGATCCATTCTCTTCTATGAAGGACTTGGAGTTAAAGTCAAATAACAATCAATGTTGGGATATTTTAAAATGTGTGTGAGTGTGCACACCTGTGTGTCTTTGAATGCTGCAGAGCCATATTTGGCTCAAGTAGCTTTTTGTCCTCTAATGAGTCTCTGTGTGACTGTCTCCCATATGAGAAGCTTGTTGCCAATAGAACAGTTTCAGATATGGGAGCAAGAGAGACCCAGTCAGTCTACTTTGTACTTGGTTTCAGCTATTTTTACAATACTTTATAGGGGCACTCCTATAGTTTATTTGTCATCAATTATCCTCTATCACAAACTATTCACCTGGGTTTTTAGGGGTCGCTTACACAGTTGCATTGGTTTTAACTTAAAAATATACAATTCATATAATTGTATGCGTGTGGATGTATGTATGCAGAGTTAAATTAATTAATGAAAGACTGGACTACAGTTTTGACTTTTGCACCATGGCATCATAAATGAAGCCAACAACATGCAATTACTTGAATTCATAGCAAATATATTTCACTTTGTGTAAGGGCCTTTGGAAAGGGTTTGACGTACTGTTGCAGATGGTGCCTAGTGTGTCGTAGTCCTCCACACTCTCGCAAATGACTCTCCACTGGGAGAATATGGAGTTGGGGCTGATGCCGTTCAAGTCGAAGGAGCTTCGCGCCCCCATCAGGTCATCCGTGCAGATGTCGCACCTGTTCCCACCAATCGCGAAGTTCCAGTAGGGCAGGGCGAAGCTCGGATCTTGCAGCATATCCTGCCAGGTGGAAGTATATACAGGGACGATATAACAAGTACCTAAGCCTATTTCGACCTTCTCTGTGGCATAATAAACACCGAGCCGAGTTAATAACCATAGGCAATAACGCCAATAGGCTAGTGACATTTCACCTGATTGCTAAAAATAACTTCAACCAGTATCCTACTTCGCAAAAACAAAACAAAACATTTATTTAAACCAGAATGTTACCAGAATATTTTTTTGCACATACATAATATAGTATATAAAAAGTTATTTTAGGGTAGCCTGCTGATATTAAATGGGTGTCATGTTATTTTTAATTAAGGCCAGCATACAGAAATGTAGGCAACAGTGCAAGTAAATGCAAGAGGTCTGATAGACGGCCTTGGCTTTGGCTCATAAACTTAACATTTTCTGGTTAAACACGCCAGATTAAAGCGTGAAATCGCGTAAATAAATGGAACAAACACATCGGCACCACTCTCACACCCGCTCTGAATGAGTGTGTGTGTGTGTGTGAGAGAGAGAGAGAGAGAGAGGAGAGAGAGAGAGAGAGAGAGAGAGAGACTTGTGCGTAATACTTCAGGACAGCAACGTCAAATAGAGGATCTCTATCTCCATCTTTACCTGCATGTCCCGCTCGAGCTGAAGCAGGTGGAAGCGGTGCCAAGTCACGAATCCAGGTCCCTCGTGCGAGAAGTCAACTCCACCGAAACTCAGCTGGCCCGGTCCCAGGAACGTTTTACTGACGGAGTAGTAGTGGGACCACACGAAATAGTTGTAGATAGTGATGTTCTCGAACTGCATAGTGTTCCCATCCGGTCCAAACACCTCAGCGAATCTGCTGGTGGCTATCACTATGTCCGGGTGTACAGTGCGTTTAGCCAGGTCCAGAGCATTCAAGAAAGCGCGCTTCTCATCAGCATTGAACATCATCACGTTTCTTCTCACTGAAGGAAAAATGTTACAGTAATTACTGTGATGTTCATAACATAAAAAGCAAAATACAGATCATTCTCAATTAATACACATGACTGATAGGCTGTTCGAGTAGGCTTGTGTATGTTGTCAGGTTATGGCATTCAACGTCTAACCAAAATGTCATAAAATGCCAAGAACGTTTTTTTTTTTTTTTATGTAAATATGCAGCAGACCCTAATGAACTCTTCCTGTGAGCAATGCTGTTCATGATCTTGGCTGTGCTACTTTAAAAAACACCTGTTGCTGAATGGCTCGTCTGGTATTTTCTTGTGTTGTTTCTTTTTGTTTTTATTGTTTATTCAGTCTCACCTACGGACACCGGCTGATCACAGTTTTAATTGTTTATTCAGTCTCACCTACGGACACCGGCTGATCACAGTTGGGACCTGTAAGCCCATGTTTGCACCGGCCGCAGTCGAAGCCAGAGAAATTCCCATTGCACTGGCACGTCCGGTTAAAGTAGCGAATGGGCCATCGTTCTCTGTCATCCCGCCCGTCATGAGGGTACTGTGGTCCGTGTGGTCGCGCATCCGCATTTATCGATACGCACTGTCCCCGTCCCGAACTCGTACCGCAAGGGTCGTTCACCGCAGTTGGCGATGGACAGCACTGTCCGCTGCGGAGTCCCTCTGGTGTCACGCACACCCTTGGAAACTGGGCATTCACAACTACCGCAGTCAACACCACCAGGCACCAGTATTTCCACATGGCGATGAAGCAGGTATGGACAATCTCACAACACCGAATTCTTAGTCACTCTTTTGTGATCTGAGGTCGCTATTTCTTCTGCAGCAACTAAAAAAGTTATTTCCCTTACAGATCCATTAAACAGCACCAATATGTCTACTTTGTGGGACTTTTGCAGAAAGGTTTATGCTATAGCATTTGTTTGTGTAGTGGGGGAACGTGTCGTCTTACATCGCAGTAAGTTTCATAAAAAGCAGCAAAACGAGTGTGGCTTTAAATAGTGGATTAGCGCATGACTGCTTGGATTTCTGATCTCCTCGTGACCACATCACATTTCCTCCTAAATCAGCGGAGGGGAATGGGGCAAGGTTGGTTGTTGAAGGTTCAGTCATGCGTACTCTACCCCCTCAGGCCTCTGTGCAGAGACTACAGCCTACAGTAAAAGAGAAAATATCTGCTGTAGATCTAATTATTTGCTAACACATGTAATGTAAACATGTAAATTAAGTAAAACGTATGAAAACAAATTGTATACCTTCAAGTCTGGTAGCATAGTCTATTTTATCATTCATATCATATAGCCTAGGCTTACTGTTAACATAGTATTTTTGAGGAGGCAAGTTAATAGTTAGGCAAGAGATCAATGACAATGATGATTACATCCCAGTCATAATTATACATCCCAATATATAACATTATGAAAAGGACTTCTTAAAACTGTAACTCCAAATCATGTAGAATCAAAATGTCACAACTTGTAACTTTGCCACATAGATTCATCACCTCTGTGTTATTTATTTAAGCACGTCTATTTAGTTACTGTCGTTGATTCATGAATTTCAAGCATCTTTCTGGTATTGTTATTAACCTTTTAATTAGCTTTTCAGTCAGCCAAATTCCTTTCCTTCCAAATTCACTCACATGCTCACACACATTTTTTTTTTTTTTTTTTTTTTTTTGAAGGGGTTCCGTGACCTCTAAATCCCAAACTAGTGGCAATGTTGGCCCAAGATTAGGTCACTCACAGAAGGAGAGCACTCACACTTCACAGAAGGAGAGCACTCACACTCACACTCATACTTCACAGCCGCACCCCCGACTCCCCTCACTCTGCCCCAAGTCAGTCAGCTGAGCTTTCATGTCCACCGTTCCAACCTCTCCCATCGCAAACAACCCCAACAGCACACGAGTCAAACAGTATCTTACCCTGAGGCCTGTCTGGTCCCCATGACACCCATGGGTTCACTAGAAGCAAAAATATACTATAGAGTTGAAAAGAAACAACATTTCACTGTTTGTTGTATCTATGTAATCAAAACTGTAAAGCGTCTTTGAGTGTGTGTCTAGAAAACCACTATAAAAAAATTTATTATTATTATTATTATTGATAATAATATGGCAACAGAGTAAGTGGTACCGGACAGTATGAATGACAGGAAGGTAACCATGCACATGATATATACTGAAGTGCTACAATACAAATTGCTGTTGAACAGTAGCCTGGCTTACACCACCAGACCTCTCAAATCTCAACTGAACTTGAGAATGGGTCTGGGGACATTTCATTCACTTCGGATTTCCAAGGAGTGTTTAATTTCAACCAGCAGTGATTATTAAACTGGAATTTAAACATTGAACTTTTACCAAAGCTTTCCAGAAGTACAGCAAACACACATTTTTAAATATTTTTTTCAACAGGTTTTAAATGCAGTTACTCAATTTCAAGTAAATGACACGTCCTTATACAACTCTGGAAAAACATAAGTGACTAGCCTACTGCACATTCTGATGCCATCCTACGGTTGCTGAGTGACATTTGAATGAGTTAACGGTCATATTCAATTTTTAATATACACATTTGAATATGACCGTCAACTCATTTGAATGTCACTCACCGAATGACATCAGAAACATTTAGACTAACACTGTCTGCTGCAGCCACTGGCTGTGGTGAACGACACAGCTAACTGTACTCCCCTGTCTGTCAACGTATAAAGCCCGCCCCATGATGGATAAACAGGTATGATTGGTTCCTGGGTTTTTGGCGATTCAGATATTGGCTTCAATGGGTTCAATGAGTTTGTCAGGGTTCACCCAGGCTAGCTTAACAGTCAACGTTTCATCTCATTAAAAAGACACAGGAATGAACATTGTTTTAGAGTATGAGCACATCTTTATTTCTAAAGAAAACTCCACAATCATTATGGCTGCGAATAAAAACTAGTGGCCCAGCATTCCACAGTGACAGACCTTTGCCCAGGGGTTTAAGAGGAGAGTGAATTACCTAATTACACATGCGTTTTGAAGATTAAACTCAAATTACGCTGGACCGGTGCCATTTCTCCTCAGCCTCGGCAGCAGGTGAAATTGGCAATTTATGACTCTGACATTCAAGAACTCATAATCGCATGGCCTTTTAAGGGAGCTGTTAATGTGAGGAAGACAGTTCATATCAGGACTTATAGACCCTTTCAACAATAAAAACAAAAACAATACTTGAACGTTCTATTTGGTTCCCAATCTACTTCCTCTGCATTAAGATAACATATGGAATGTTAAAAAGGAAGTCTTGTGGGGCCAACTATGATGCTGATAATGGAACTGTCTTGAAAGGGTCTATATCAGTGTTTATTACAAAGAAAAGCATAAAATGAAAGAATTGTTTTTTAAGTTAGCTTCTGTTTCCTCAGCATAATGTGACATTCTAAAACATTATAAGATAAGGTTATTAGACACTATAGCCTCTGCGGTAATCAATGTTGTGCTTGCAGTAGTTCTAACAGACTCTATATATTTTGCTTGATCTAAAGCAATGTTCTATCTAACTACACTGTGTGTAAAAGTACTAGGCAAGTTGGAGTCTGTTAGTTTCTTGACCTGTTGATGATCAACTTTTTGTGCTGTAACAACCACAGCCTCCCAAATGCTGTTCAAAGAGGTGTATTGTCTTCCACTGTAAATCTCATGTTTAAGAAGATCTCAAGATCACAAGTTCTCAATAGGGTTTAGGTCAGGTGAACTGCAATATCTGAAAGTTTCTGACTTGATAACTTCAGACACGTACATTTATTTTCCTTGCTTTAAGCCCTGATCTAATCTAGAAATCAGAAGTTGGTTGATGTGTCACTCAAAGGAGTGAGTGATTGACAGGTGGCAGAACTACCTGGGAGTTTTCAGCATTGCACCGGCAGAAAATGGGACAATATTGGACAATGCATCATCCACTGCCTACTGCCTCATAACCACTCTATGCCCATATTTTATTCATGACAAATATTTGCTCTAGGTTATTTAGAGGGCATTTCTTTAATCAACTACAGGATGCCTCTGGAATATATTACTCTGTCTCTTTTACTTGCGTGTGCACACACACACGCACACACGCACACACACACACACACACAGTCAACACAAACACACACACACACACATACACATGCGCACACACACACACACACACACAAACACACACGCTCACACACATACACACACACATACACACACACACACACACACACACGTACACATCTTCTTGAATTAAATTAAGTATCTATCTATCTATCTATACACACGCGCACACACACACACACACACACACCTGTACACACACACGTACACACATATGTACACACACACACACACACACACACACACACACAAACAAAGACAGCTACGGCTACACACATGGACACACAGAAACACATTAGCACACACAACGCATGTATTGCTGAATTAATTAGAAGTTATTATTTTACTCTAATAACTAGGACGTGCAGAGTATGCCCTGGGGGAAAAACTCCTCTCCTAATTAGACACAGTGCTCCTGCCGACGTGCTTCTGTTCTGCCAAGAAAGAGAGAGAGAGAGAGAGAGAAAGAGAGAGAGACAGGAGAGATAGACAGCTAGGGATGTCCAGGCTTTTTCCCCCTTAGATGTTGTTGTCGGAAAAGCATGGGGCTTTATTCTGTGTGCTGGAAGAGTTCACTGAGTGGGGTCCAAGCTTTGAATTGCCATATGTCTGTCTCCACTTCAAAGGCAAGGCGCCCGTCTCAGATGGGACGAGGGTGAGAGAGAGAGAAAGAGAGAGAGAGATGGAGGGACAGAGAGAGAGAGGGAGGGAGGGAGGGGGAGAAAAAACAACAATGTAAGGGTACAAAGGGAAAGCAAACTGTAAACAGACGTTTGAGAGGCAGCCTGAGGTTCTTCAGCCAAATATGTAAATAGTTTGTCTTTCTTTTTTGTCTATCATTTTTATGAGGACACTAGCAAGGGGAAATGAAGGGAAACCAAATGAAACGCCAACTCAAACACACACACACAGATTTTCTCTCTCACACACACACACAGATTTTCTCTCTCACACACACACACAGATTTTCTCTCTCACACACTCTCTCTCTCTCTCTCTCACACACACACACACACTCTCTCTCTCTTGCACACACAAACACACACACACACAGATTTTCTCTCTCTCACACACACTCTCTCTCTCTCTCTCTCACACACACACACACTCTCTCTCTCTTGCACACACACAAACACACACACACACAGATTTTCTCTCTCACACACACTCTCTCTCTCTCTCTCTCTCACACACACACACTCTCTCTCTCTTGCACACACACAAACACACACACACACAGATTTTCTCTCACACACACTCTCTCTCTCTCTCTCTCTCACACACACACACACTCTCTCTCTCTCTTGCACACACACAAACACACACACACACAGATTTTCTCTCTCACACACACTCTCTCTCTCTCTCTCTCTCACACACACACACTCTCTCTCTCTTGCACACACACAAACACACGCACACAAAATGAAAAGCCAACTTCCAATGCTTTGTCTTTCAGCGTGAGCACCAGTCACAGAGTCCCAGCAGCAGTGAGTGAACATGAGAACCTCCCGCATAACGGCGCACTAACTCACTAACTCTCAGCCTCCCACATAGTTTACTGTAGCTGTGGGCCAAAGAGAAAAGATTTGAACGGTCACATGTGATTCACATTGCTGTTTCTGACCCTTAATACTTGGCTGAGATTGGCCTCGCAAGTGGGTCACCGCCACAAGGGATTATGGGTCAGGATCCAGCCCTTGAGGTAGAGGTATGGTGTATATACGAGTCTGCTTTAGTGTGTGTGTGTGTGTGTGTGTGTGTGTGTGTATGCACATGCATGCGTGTGTGCTTGTGTGTATGTGTGTTATTTTGAGTGGGGTGTGTATGTGTGTGTGTGTGTGTGTGTGTGTGTGTGTGCCAACTAGATCCACACTGTAGTTCAATGCCATCAATTATGCAGGTGATCTGAACGATGCTCCCTGCCTGCTTACTTTCTAAATAATGAAACACTTTTTTGGTTTAGCGGGGGTCAAGACTGACTCCACGAATGATGTACACAGTGAGTGAGGAGCCCTTTGCTTCGGGGCCTTACACAGCCATCGACTATGATAAAACGCAAAACAATCACCAGTTACATCCCGGACAGTTGATGCAATATTGATGCAATGCTGTGCTGTAAATTTAATCAGACCAGTGACCAAATATTGATGCAATTTATTTGTGTTATTCTCCATTTCCCTGTAGTACAGAAAGTGATCGTCTTGGTTAGACTGGGAGACACTGTGGAGATTTATTGGAAATGGAATTAGACATAGATTGAGTAGGATTTTGGATGCTTAGCCTATTATAAAATCCCTGTGTGAACATTGGCTACAACATCATCTCTGAGAGAGAGAAAAGTAAAGAGCAGGAATGTTCCCGTGCGCTACTCATATGAGCTAGACAAGAATGTTCCTTGTAGCTACAATGTTGAGTATTCAGGGAATGTATACTCATTAGGCTTTCAAGTCTGTTACATACATTTGAGAGAGATGGAGGAGTTGCTGAAGAAGTATTACTATACTGCAGAAATATAGTGTGTGTGTGTGTATGTGTGTGTGTGTGAGTGTGTATGTGCACATGAGAGGAAAACAGACAGAGAGAGAGAGAGAGAGAGAGAGAGAGAGAGAGAGAGAGAGAGAGAGAGAGAGGTCCTCCTTGTTAGTCTCTGAGACTGCTCCTCCGCATGCCTTTGTTAATGCTCACTCAGTTGAAAGGGAGCTCAATATTTACATAACCTCAGGATTTCCACATGGGCATTAACTACTAACTGACCACTACCCTTCTCCCTTCAACTCCCAGATGTTCTCCACACACAGAGACGTTCAGCTAGTTCATTGGATGGTATATAATAAATAAACACACACCATGATCATTCCTCCTCCTTTCACACACACACACACACACACACACACACACACACACACACACACACACACACACACACATACACACACTGTAAAAAAGAGCAATGAGTGATTGGAATTACACAATTCCGGAATTTTTTTAAAGACATAAAAGCATAATAGAAAAGCATGTTTGGCGAGGTCTCTGGCCATGGTCCTGAAGGGCTCCGCGGAATCGTGCCGGAGTCGACTGCGCAGGCCGTAGTCGGGCAGGATTCCACCATACACCCCCCTTATCCTTTAACTATGGATGACGGGAGGCGTGAGGGGAGGTGGTGGGTTGCGAGCGGAGTAACGCCGATGCTGCAACTTCGGCAGGTAGGCGGCGAATAAGTAACCCGACTGATTGACGAGGAAGGCGTGGCAAATTCCGTCACGCTCCTCCCAAAAATTCGTTTGTTAACGCCATTTGGTAATCACATGAGGTCCCTGGGAAACGTATACTGCCACCACTTCCTTGTGATACCATAAACGTTTCCTAGGCCCCAGCCGTGGCGCAACTGGCTGGGGCACCTGCACCGTACGCCGGCGACCCGTGTTCGATTCCCGCCCCGTGGTCCTTTCCGGATCCCACCCCAACTCTCTGTCCCACTCACTTCCTGTCAATCTCCACCGTCCTATCCAATTAAAGGCATAACAAGCCCCCAAAAAATATATATATATATATAAATGTTTCCAAGAACACAGATGTATAATCCTAGAATTCAAAATCTAAGTGAGATAAATAAGCTTAAATCATATACTTATTTTTCAAATATTTGCTTATACCAAGACATTTTTGCACTTTTTTTTGGACCGTTTTCACCTTGTTATAAGTGAAAATCTTCTTGTTCTGTTGGCAAATATTGCAAGTGACAGTTTCTTGTTTTGTGGAAATACTACTTAAAATAAGAATAATTATTTGCCAATAGAACAAGAAGATTTTCACTACTAAACAAGGCAAAAAAGCAGCCATCAGTGTTGATAAACTTTTCTATTAGCAATGACACTGCAGAGGTTAATGCTATTTCTAAATATCACTCCCAGTGCATGCCTCAAGCTGGATAACACAGTAATGTCATATTCAATTTCATTGGAGTTAGTTGTTTAAATTGTGTTTTCAAGCCATGAATCAATTTCATAAATCAAAAAGAGAAATGCTGCTTTGATTTAACACATTTAATTTATGTGCAAACAGTGTCCACATATTACAATGAACTTTTCAATACCCACTTTCACATACACACACACACATACACATACACACACACACATCACACCCCCCCGCCCCCAACAGTATAAACCTTGCGAGTGGTGTATCATGTGAGAAGATGTGACTTAACAGTAATCCTCGCCTGTGGTGAGAGGGACCACAGTAGGCTCTGTTAAGGCACCAGCAGCCAGATGTTCATATGACTCCCGCTTGACGTGGGACCTTTGCATCATCACCTTCGTCTCCTCATGTGCATCTTGGGAGTCGAGGCCGCTGTATGCCATGTCCATATTGTTTGTTTGTTTATTTATTTAACACAATGTGCTTTTTTATCTTAAAATAAAGGCTTTAACCTCATTTGGATGGTACACTGACTTACAATATGGAGAATAGTCTCTGACATTGCAGAGGTGGACATCTCTTCCTGCCATTTTTTCCCCCTTATTATCATTCATCAGTGGGTGAACCCTGTGTTTGAAGAGATTAGTGACACACTAACAAGGCTATGAGATAAGTAGTTGTCTCCTTTTTAAGATCATCTCTGTCAACACTCCCATCCCCAGTCCCATTTCTTTTCTAGTTTTTGGATTATGTGTTTAGTCACATCATTTATCTATATTGATTATTACTGTAATTTAGAATTGCTTATTGATATTCATACTAGTCTGTCTCTTACATACTCTCTAAACCTCTTTCTCCCTCTCTCTCACACACATACACACACACACACACTTTGGTTTACCGCACTTCCCCTTGTGGAATGCTGTTTTTTGTTTTTTTTTAAAGGTAGTGAGTGAGCTTTCAGACTTTCACAACCTGAGGGGTCCACTACTGATGACATGGCTCACATGACTCCACCACTGATCTATAAAGAGTGTTCTCATCTATAAAGAGTGGACTCCACAGACTTCCACAACCCGAGGGGTCCACTACTGATGACACGGTCCACATGACTCCACAGACTTCCACACCCTGGGGAGGTCCACTACTGATGACACGGTTCATATGACTGTATATTCTCATCACCTCACCTCGTCACAACCCTAAATAACCCAGATACCCCCCCGCCCCTGGGGCTGTGATGTCATCGCCCTCTTACCAGGGTGTAGGCGAACCTCACCTCGCCCCAAGTTGACTCCACTCACAACCCTAAATACCCCAGATAGCCCCCCACCCCTGGGGCTGTGATGTCATCGCCCTCATACCAGGGTGTAAGCGATGGAAGTCTATGGGACAGGAAATCACACGGGGCATCATATCATTAGTTTGACCGTCAACCCAAGACAAACAAACACATGAACTGATACAAATCTTTGCCAAGTGTGACACTACAGCATCAGTTAGTGTGTGTGAATGAATGTTCTGAGGGAATATGATTGATTGTAGTGTATAGGGGTGGGAATTGCGACTGAGACAGTGACACGAGGCTTTTTGATATTTGGGTCTCTGCAGCCATCTTTTTGCAGTGAAATTGCTCTTGACTCAAACTGTCTTTCTATCCAAGTCCCACTGTCACAAGAGAAGAATGAGGTGTTAATATAATATTGTGTTGAAATGTATTGCAATACACTATGTTTTTTTTTCTCCCACTGTACCCAGAGGGATTAGTGTTGGGAGCGAGAGTTATTGGTGTGGTGCTGGAGAGTCCAATCATTTCTTACATCCTCCAACCAGTCATAAATAGCAATAATAAATAATAATAATAATAATAATAATAATAATAATAATAATAATAATAATACGTTTTATTTGTATAGCACCTTTCATGCACAGAATGCAGCTCAAAGTGAATTCAATTGAAGTGAGCTCATGTAACACAATAATAAAGAAGAATCAATCTTTGTTGCTGTGGCCGTTTATGATCCAATCAGCAACATATCAGAAATATAGAAAAGAACACACAGATAGCATTAATTCTGTATAAAACTGTCAAACGTGTGTCCAGAAATGTCTGGAGATACTGGAGATCTCTGTTTACAGTAATATGGTTTTGGCCCATAGACTGTATATATATATATATATAGACAGTTCTATATATACAGTCTATGGTTTGGCCTCATAAGATTCCTTCTTTAGTTGTGACAGAGAATCAGTGTGATCTGACAAACCTTTTTAAACACCGTTATTATTACAGCACAGCATTCCCAACACATCAGCCATCATTTGTCCTTTTAAATGTTTTATTTCCACTTGACAAAATGCAGATTTGCAAAAGCATTGCTCTTACAGTACTGACATGCACGATCAAATAGAATTGGATAGGAATAAGCCACACTGTATGTGCTAGATAGCCAACACAGAGTGTTGTTGTTTTTGTTGTTGTTTGTTGTCTGCAAGTTGTTGTTTCTTTTGATGTTCATTGACAGCACGAGAAAATCACCTGTCAACACTTCCTTTTTTTTCTTCTCCTATACACCTAATGAGGCATATGTAAACAAGTAAATAAATAAATAAAAGCCAACTATTCATACACCATGAAGCAGCCATCTGTACCAGCGACTGAATTAGCTGCTCAAGCAAATCTTCAGAAAACTTTATACCAACACACACACACACACACACACACACACCTCAATCTATCTCTAGTCCTGGAAACATTGCTGGCCCAGCTTGTGACTACAAAATATGATTATCATCAGTCGAAGCTTGGGAAGGCCTTAGCGACTGTATTTGGACAAAGCAGACGTTGTTTTGCTGTTAATATTCCTCAGATTATGCCCTCCAACATCACCCTCCACCGCCCCAGACACTTGCCAAGGGCTTTACGCCCAAACAATATGAGCATTATTGTGCTGGGGTGCAGCCCATTGAAATCTGTTCAGTCCCATGAGAAAAGCCTGGACCGGAGTCAGCATTCTTTTGCATTATGCCATAATGCCATTGGCTGACATTTTGGTAGCAATAGGATTTGATAAGATGTTTGAATGAGCAACACATGCTACGCTCAATTTGCTCTGTGCGTTCATGCTTTCTGGTTGTGTTGGGGATCCTGTCTGTGAATACCGGTCAATATGATGAATCGACGTCTTCATATATGGCTGCTGTTGTTTTGTTCCTTACTAATATCCATATGAATAATTAGAATTTGTCATAGGAACACACACACACACACACACACAAACACACACACAAACACACACACACACACACACAGTTTTATTTGGCTGCTGTTGTTTTGTTCCTTCTCAGTGTGTCTTGATTTTGATCAGTTTTGGTGCATTTTTTGTGTATTTTCGTATGTCCAACAGTTAATGGACCGGCACATTCTATGTTAAAACTTCCATCATGTCCTTTACATGAATATTTAAAACATAGTAGGCTGATTACTTTAGACATAGTGATTCATTTAGCAGTGTCACGTACAAGAGTGTATTACATTTGTTCTACATATGTGTTACATAGTGTAGCAGTCTCTTACTTCACAAGAATGCAAATTTCGTTTCATCTCTCTTGATCTCCTAAGGATTTTGCCCTATGGTTTTGACAACTGAAATGTTACGTACCGTAAAATTCTTGAGCTACATATTACGTTCGTCAAAGAAATAACGTCGCCAAAGAAATAACGGCCTAAGATGATAAAATGGAGAACGCTTAAAGGATGGAGAAAGCGCAATAAAAAAAAAACAAAGAAGACAGAAAAAAGCAAAGGGATGTCCCGCAGCACGGCCCAGAAGAATGGAGGAGCATTGCCTGGCCAGAAGAGGCCACTCTTGGCACGCCCAGAGAGCCGAAGGGAAGGCAACATCCTCCTCACTGTGACCGGCCACACTGCTTCTGTTTAACACATCGGATTCATTTAACCATGGCTTATGCTTCCAATTCACTGGGTTTTGAGCGGCTTATCATATAGAGATTGGGGCTGCAGGGATGGATAAATGAATGATAGATAGATAGGTAGATAGATAGAATGACAGAGATAGATAGATAGATAGATACATAGATAGATAGATAGATAGATAGATATACAGATAGATAGATAAGTAGATAGATTTGAGAATGACATAATTTGACTCCACTCAAGCCGACAGAGGACGGCAAGTATGACTAGAAGAAACTGGGTGTGTTTGTTTGATCCTCTCTATTACAGTCGATTTCAGAGTGAATGTAATCCCAGAGAGAGCCCAGTCTCCCCCAGTCTGACAGCCAGCAGAGCTTTACATCTGTTCCCTTCCTGATGTGGAGTGGTGAGATGGTTCTGAAACGTCTGCTGCAAGGTGTGCCAAGAATAAAACAACAACCGGGGGGGAAAATAAAAGCCTCCTCCGTCCTGCCCACCCCACCACCACCACCACCTCCTCCTTGGAGTTGTCTCATGGAAACTTCCAGAATGGCTGCTGTAGACCAATCAGTCAGCCTGATAAACTGTCAGTCTGAAGTAACTACCCTCACGCATACCACCCCTCACCCTCCCCACCGCCAACCCACACAGCTATCGGGTTACTGTCCACTTAGCAATTCCGCCGGCACCTTAAATCTGCTTCTCTCCAATACACGAGCACTTCAGGTGATTTACATAGCAATATTTTAAAGCCGGGGGCCATTTCCATGACCTGGCATTAGCAATAAAAAAGCAGAGATATACTGCCGTGGCTTCCTGCCGCGCCCTGATTGCTTTTTAACCGTCACAAGTTTCTCAGAAGAGCCTTCGACCAACACAGCAGGCGAGAACTGTAGCGCTAGGAGCCCAAAGTATCAGAAGCAGGTCTCTTCAGACTCCAGGTGGAGGTCTTAGCACGATTGCTTAGCACGTTCCCGTCCCATCGCGCCTCGTCACACGAAAGCAGGAGGGGTACGGGAACGGTTCGGGGGGAGATGGCGTTAACGGGGAAGGCGGTTCCGCTCGTCGCTGCGAGGCTGCTGAGGCACCCACGGCAGGCACTGGCAATTAGCGCCGAGCGAGTCGAGTGTTACCTTAGTCTCCAAATTGCATGATGAAACGGCTGCGGCAGTGACTAGGTTGCCTGAAGTCACAGCCAATTAAATGGGGATGTGGCAAACAAGTCGCTGCTGACACACTCAGAGAGGTAGATGGAGCAAGAGAGAGCGAGAGAGAGAGAGAGAGAGAGGAAAGGCATAACCTGCAGCGATGTACTCATTTAGGAGGCAAACGAAGCCTGCCAGGCCTGCACTATGTGAATGTAACCGAGAGGTTCGCTATACTGGAGCACTTAGAGCCAGGGATGGCATGACACAAGCCCTCTGGGAGACGTGGACACCTATGCAAACATCAAGTCTCCAGTGGCATATAGACACCCAGGAGCCCAAGTTCATCGAGGCCTGCTGTCAGACTAGATATAAACAGGGAAAAAAACATATTTTTTTAATCGTAAAAACACACAATGACCAAAAACTGGTGAAGTGTGGGAGCTGTTACACGGCATTGCCAACGCGTTGACAGAGATGGCGATTGGTCTCTGTGCATTCTCTCACGTCTATGTTTGTGTGCGAAGCGAGTGGCAGGACAACGCTGTCACAACACAGCCAGCTTTTGTCGCGGCTCTGACAAAATGCCTCGTTTACCACTGGCAGGATAAGAGAAGGGAGCCATACTGCATATGTAGGCCTTGCCTGTGTCTCTTCTCTCTCCTCTTAGTCACAATGGTGAAACAGTTGTTCCCTTGAGGACAATGCCAAGCATCTAATGGAAGGGGAATAATCTGTCAATATCCATAGGACTGTGTTTGCATTTACCCTACAAAGTGCATTTTGACAGCAGAGAAGTAT
Organism: Alosa alosa; assembly: GCF_017589495.1. Taxonomy (NCBI): domain Eukaryota; kingdom Metazoa; phylum Chordata; class Actinopteri; order Clupeiformes; family Clupeidae; genus Alosa; species Alosa alosa. The sequence goes on along the minus strand of NC_063212.1, from coordinate 19,694,550 downwards.
CTCTATTCTCATTCATTTCTGGTATCCAATAAAGTGGTATTTGTTTCCCTGCCTGCATATTTTGTGTTGCTTAACCTAAATGCCCCTATAGATCGGTTGCCTCGCAACATTCTGCCAAAAAAATGGCTCACTAAACAAATAAATCAATGCGGCAACCTTTTTCGGCAACAACCGGCACATGGATTTTGTGTGATGTGTGATATTGACCTGTTTTAGTGTCACGCCCCAAATATTTTGTCTTGTTTATTTTTTATTCCTTTCCTAAGAAAGAAAAACCCTCATATATCCACATCCATCCCACAAAATAAATAAATAAATACATTAAACCAGAAGCACAGGGGACTCGCTCCTGCAACATATTCGATCCATGTGGGGTGGGGTGGTACAACGCGGGCACCAAAAATCAAAGATGTGATTGTTTGGCCCTCACCCGTGTTAGGTGTCCCTTCTCGCTGCGTTGGCCCTGGCACGGCAGCCCTGAAACACTCTAGCTGGAACAAAGGGATTTGGGGCAGCGCTGATCAAAGGAATGGACTTGGGGTGGGGTGCGTGAGGTGGGAGGGTGTTGGGGGAGGGGGGGGGGATTTACCTGACCTGGTTTCAAGTGAACAGTGAAAAGGAAGAGAGAGAAAACAAGAGAGAGAGAGAGAGAGAGAGAGAGAGAGAGAGATGCTGCACTATACAGTAAAAGTGAGATATTGGGGAGAGACTGTCACTCAGTCATTCACTCACTCAGTCTCTCACCCACTCCCTCACACACTTACTCACTCAATTACTCACTCACTAAGTCACTCACTCACTCACTCAGTCTCTCATGCACTTACTTACTCACTCACTCACTCAGTCTCTCACGCACTCACTTACTCAGTCTCTCACCCACTCACTCACTCTAATTTAGTAATTTACATTTACATATATTAATTTAGCAGACACTGCTGGCCAAAGTGACTTACATATGCCAGCTATATTACGGAGCATTTGAGTCATTGTTGTCCAGGGGTGGTGGTGTACAAGGATGTATAGGTCATGGTCTGTGTCCTGTTGGGGGATGTCCTGGGAGTGTCATGAGCGAGCCATTATGAGTGGACATAGACAAAACTGACATCATCTATCGCAGTGAATTGCCATACAGCAAAGGCATTTGTGAAGAGATTCATCATGGCAGAGCGACCTAACCAGGCAAGTATGTAAATTGTAGTTTTTCATTTTTTCTACTATATCGTTGTATTATCTCTGATTTAATACATGTTTTTTTTTTGTTTGTGTTGTTAGTATGAGTTGGAATATCTATGTGTAAGTAGAAGATCAAACTTGCCCATTTCATTTCACACATTTCATTTCTACCATAATCATGTCATGACATCTGAAAAATGGTTTTGTTTTAGTTCCTGCAAATCCGAAGTACCTCACCTGACAGCGGCCTTGGCACTGACAACTACAGCCCGGCATCTCCGAGCCAAAGCTTTTACTACGGTACGTAGTTGCTTATCTACTTTGCTAGGGATAGTGTAGAATGTCTATGTGCATTATTCATGTGTTTTGTTTTTTGTTCTGTATAGAAGATCCCGAGTTTGTCCAGAGGGGTCGGGCGAATTCTCCAAGCCTGAGCTTGTACCAAGGTAGGCTATAGTTCTTCCTACGTATAATTTGGAGGTGTGATAATGTTTTGTTTTATGCCGTGCTAAATTAGTTTTTTCTTCTGTTTAAAAGACTGATGCAGATCTGTACCGACCAACTTCCCCTCACGAAAGTGTGCACGAAGGTATGTATCCTACAATATATAATGTGAGAGAGAGCGCTTGTGAGTGAGTTTGGGTGCAGTGAGGCAGAGGCACGGGCGTTTATAAAGATTACAAGTTAAAAAAATGTGTAAAAGTTTTTTCCAGTTTTTCCAATCTAAAAGTTTAAAAATGTTTTAAAAATTTCTCAAGTAAAAAATAAATAAAATAAAAGGTTGCCGTAGCGGGGTTTTGATCCCGGGCTGTGTTAGGCCAATCATCGTAAGATAATTGGCGTAACAAGTGCTACCACCGTCCTACAATACTACGGTCTACTGTCAGACCATATACTACAATACTACGGGACACGTGTGGGTGCTTGAAAGAGTGGAGTATGCGGGTGTGGGTCTCCGATTGCCTGCTTGAGAGAGGGAGAAGGGGGAGGGTGTATGTCTGCTGGCCTGCTGGAGAGGGGAAGGTAGGGTCAAGGGTCTATGTGTGTGTGCGTGTGTGTGTGTGTGTGTGGGTTGAGAGTGAGAGAGAGATTGTCATTTTGTAGGCTGAACAAATGTGTTTAGGAGAAGAATGCATGCTGTTTAGTCTTTTTGTATCTTTTTTTCTGTGGTTGCTCCTTAGAGCCTGGAGACCACGAAGTCCCCCGAGCCGAACGTGAAATCCCCGAAGGATTCGAAGTTCCACCAAACAGCCCCGCCTCACCCCGAGCAGCGTGGGGTCATTAATGAACGAGACGGTATTGGACGCGTTATCATTCAGAACTCATGCTGAGCTCCGGCGACTGACCTATGGTGTTTGGAACACTATTCGTTTAAGCGTGAGAGATCCCCAGGTGTATTTCGAATTGTGTTCGGCATTAAATCATTTACATCTGTACTTTGATTACTTTGTTAAAAATCAAATACCGGCTATTATTTCCCGAGACTGTATTGGTGACTATATGGAGGGGGCGCGGGGTTCTGCCGCGGTGCGGAGATTTGGTATGATTTGAAAAATGTATGGTCAATGGATTGTTTGCTTTAGTTTGATTTTTTGGGGTTTTATTGTACTTAGTGCACGTATGTATATTGGAGTCTACAACCAGCGTTGAAAATGGAGCAGGACATTGACTTAGCTAATATCCCTGAAAATTATAGACGCGTCATTGATGAAATACAAACTTTAAACCCTTCGGGACCACCTCCGCCAAGTGTAAATTTACCCTCTGACCAGCGAGAGACCGAGTTGGATAGTCAAGAGGCATGGTCACCATCGGATAGCTTATTACTACAGGCATCAGATGATTTTTATCGAGAGTGTTGGTCACCCTCAGAGAGCGTCATCTTAGAGCACCTACAAGAATCGCCCAACCTACATTATGACCAAACAGACCCTTTGGAAGGAACCAGTTCTATGCATAGGGGCTCTTCAGACCAGACAGGGGCAGGGGAAAATGATCCCTCTGACAGTAACGTAAAGAGTGCTGAATTGGTTTTATCATCTGATCGACACCTGACTAAATTTAACGCTAGGGAACAACGTTATATCGTACCGTTACCTCAACAGGACGTACCCGACTTTGCCCAATTTTACATACGGGTGATCTCGGGTTTAGATAGTTTAGTCGACAACTTATCGCCTTTAGCCAATCACGGTGACGTAATACAAGTTAGACTTGAGATTGATGATGCGGCATCCGCCCCTTCAGTACTGTTGAGAGGCGACATGCAAGATTTTTCTGACTTGTATGACATGTTAGATCGACTGGTGCAGTCTAATGCAGAGTTACTAGTGAGGTCAAACTCATTTGCCCTGGTGGCCACTATCGTTTCCCCTCCAAATGGAGGTAAGAAGCGGAAACTGTGCGATTTGTTTTTAGAAGACATCATAGATAAAAAGGCCCGTCATCTCTTTATAGTGCGCAACGAAACAAATAACATGTGTTTCAGCGTGTGTCTAGCGCATTTGATGTATCCTGGCATAAGTGACAGAGAAGCTTTTGAGAAGGGGAGTGAGCTTCACGCGGCAGTAGGGCTGACCAGTGACCAGGGCGTTACTTTCGCCGACATTGTCTTGTTTGAGCGTCACTTGCAAAGTAACATTGTTGTTTTCTTTAGAACGGAGGGCGTTTATAACCTAGAGCATTTTCGTACCCATCAGTCCCCGCAGGTCCCTGGGACTACGCACTATTTTTTTTCTATTTAAGGACCACTACTACGGGGTTAAGTCCGTGACGGGATTTTTAGGTTGTGCCCACTTCTGTGCATACTGTCTCAAAGGCTACCAAAGACCGGGTGCTCACTCTTGCGCTATGACATGTTCTATCTGCTGCGATACCTCTTGTCAGTGGGTGACGCCTCGGTACTGTCGACTATGTAACAGGTGTTGTCGTTCTGACGCCAGTTTCACACGCCACCAGGAACCTCGAACTAGTCGAGCCCCTTCCCTATCCAATTGTGCCCGCCACAAAAAATGTGGCGATTGTGGTTATGTGTACAGCACAACAGGAGCGGTACATAAGTGCCCGACTAGGGTCTGTCAAACTTGCGCTGAAAAGCTGACTGTAAGCAATGATGATGATGGTTCTGAGCGACCTATGACTGAGGCTGAAATCCGTGCGCATCAATGCTTCATACAGCCTATAATCCCCTCTGATCAAGATCCGTGTAAACTGATTTTCTACGATTTTGAGGGGGGTCTACACATACCCTTTTATGTCAGTGCTCTGACCTGCGGTAACGTATGGTTCAGGGCTTCAGGCAGAGATTGTGTGGCCAAGTTTTTCAAGCATTTTCGCCGCCCCAGATTCAGAAACTACACCTTTCTGGCGCATAACGCCCGAGGTTTCGATCACTATCTGATATTGAATCATATGGTGGCCCAAGGCGTGACTCCACATGTAGTTATGAACGGGGCAAAGGTGATTTAAATGCGAGACACGGCCAACAAACAGACCTACATCGACACATTGTCTTTTCTCACTATGAAGTTAAGTGACATACCGAAACCAATGGGGTTGAGTGATTCTGCAAAAGGTTATTTTCCGCATTATTTTTCATCTTTGAGTAAGATGACATATGTAGGACCGTACCCCGAGCCGAGTGCTTACGGTGTAGACCAGATGCGGGAATCAGAGAGGCTTAAATTCTTTGAATGGTACGAAGGGTTGAAACATCAGACGTTTGATTTCCAGAAGGAATTGAGATTTTACGGTGATAATGACGTCTCATGCGTCACCCTGTCTGCCCTCTGTCTAAAAATCTTGCGCATAAATTTCCTACCTGCTAATACTCTCGCCATACCCCCGGCAGACAATTACAGCAGTCAATGCAAGAGATTCTCGCACAGTTCCATACAATGGCTTCTTTATCTGTGTGAATCCCAGGGGGTGGTCATTCGACACGCCTTAAATGGCGGAGATGTTAAAATAGGTCAATATTTTGTGGATGGGTTTTTAGTGCAGAACGGAGAGAGGGTCTGTTACGAATTCCTGGGTTGCTTTTATCACGCCTGCCCCGAGTGTTTCAGAGCTCAAGACATATGCCCCCTCACCAAAATCCCATTCGGTACTATGCACCAACGCACGTTGGTAAAACTTGAAGCTTTGAGATCTATCTACGGTTGCCGCGTTGAATAGATTTGGGAACACTCCTGGCGAGAGATGTGTAAGCAGGCGGACGTGGCCGATTTTCTAAGTCGTCTAGAATTACCGCCACCATTCTCCCCTCGCTGTTCTCTTTATGGCGGTCGAACCTCTGCTATAGGTCTACGCTACACTGCCCGACCGGGCGAGCGCGTGGAATATGTCGATGTCACGTCATTGTATCCCTACGTTAACGCCTACAGGACACCCCGTGATTATTCGGGAAAACTTTGAGGACCCTCGCCAATACTTTGGCTTAATTCAAGCTACGGTGTATCCGCCCCGAGGGCTTTTCTTTCCTGTTCTACCCTATAAAACAAGTACAGGTAAGCTCATGTTCACGCTATGCCGCACTTGCGCTGAGTTTAATGTGCAAGACCGTTCTTGCCGACACTCGGAGGCAGATAGGTCCCTCACGGGTATCTTGGTGACTGCTGAATTGACTAAAGCCCTAGATATGGGCTACAGAGTGGCCAAAATATTCGAGGTGTGGCATTTTCCAGAAAGAAGCTCTGAGCTGTTCAAAGACTACATTCTTTCTTTTGTGAAAAGTAAGCAGGAAGCCTCGGGCTACCCAGACTGGGCTACTTCGCCTGAACTGCAACGTGAGTATGTAGACTATAAACGACACCAGGGGGTGTCTTTAAGCCCCGAGAAAATCCAATACAATGCAGCCAAGCGCTCTCTGGCAAAGCAGCTCTGCAATTCTACTTGGGGCAGGTTGAGTTTAAGACCTGATTTAGTGCAGACCAGTTTTGCTAGCAAAGCCGAAGATTTTTTCCGGGATCTTTTTTCAGATTAGTTTGAGGTGACCGAGTTCAGTGTCTTAACCCTTAAAGGTGTAGGTTTTTGAACGTTCTAAGTTCCGCAACAATTGAAGGTTCTAAAAGTCTATGTTGAATTCAATGAACCCAGATATTCTTTAGAACGTTCATTTCTCAACATTCCCGTCACACCGGTGTGACAGTCAGAGGTGGAAAAAGTCTGAAAATATTGTACTCAAGTAAAAGTACCAATACCTTGATGAAATATTACTCAAGTACAAGTTAAAATACCGGTCTGAAAATGTACTCAAGTAAAAGTAAAAAGTAGTTCATTTAAAATGTACTTTAAGTAAAAGTTACTTAGTTACTTTTTTTTGGGGGGGTGGGTACCAGAACAACCAGTTTTACCAAAGACTTTCTAATGAGGAGATACAGCACTCAAAAAATACTCCATAGTAATGTATGGGGTCATAGTAATGTATGGGGCCAAACGCCAATATGGCAGTTGTCTACACATCATATGTCTACACATATCACAACCGACATGTCGTCGACATGTGACATTGAGCCAATCATGTGGTGTGTTGTAAAATACATTGAGCCAATCATGTGGTGTGCTGTGAAGACATCGTGCCAATCATCTGTTGTGATCTTGCTGCTGGAGCAAGATTGGTGTCGTGAAGCCTTACGCACACTCATTTCTGCTGAAATAGATGCACGATAAGTGCAATATGGCCGCCGAGTGGAGGTACTTGCCTGAAAAGGACATTGAGAAATGGAGATCTATGTGAAAAATCACCGGAGTTCTCCTTTAAGTTTGAGCAGTAGTTGATTTTCAAAGTTAGTTACACTCATCCTTGGGTCGCTTTGCAGTGAACAGTAATCCAGCACAACTGAAAAGCCCCTCACAGGCAGCTGAGACAGGCAGGCCAATATTGAGTTGCAGAGAGTTTTTTTTATATTTGGAAACGAGCACAAGGTTCAGCAGATTAAAGGGCGTCGTACTGGGGGGGGAAAGTGGGAAGTATAGGGCCCCAATGGAGGAGAGGGCCCGTGAAAAGTGGAATACAGGGGGCACAACATTTTCACCAGGCATTAGTAATAACTCAGGTAATCCACACATAAAAAATCCAAACAACTCCATAATTAGAGTCATGTAATGAAGTGGAATAACAAAGGGGGAAAGTATTGAACACGCTAAGAAAAAGCACTAAGGCAAGGAAAGGGAAGGAACAAGCTGGAATCTGTATAGAGAGTAGTTATCCTTTCTAACTGTGCAAATTAATATAACCTTGGTTAGTAGCCTACATATTAATGGGGGTAGGTTTTTCATTACCAAGGTGTCACACAAGAAACATTTCATGATGGATAAAAGCAAAAAGCTCTCCCAAGACCTTTGCAACCTTATTGTTGCAAAACATATCAATGAAACTGGTTACAGATGCATTTCAAAACATCAGAATCTTCCAGTAAGCACCAAGAACCACTCGGAGAAAGCTCCAGAAAGACTTGAAGGCAGCCAATTCAATTAAATAGTTCTGGAAGTAACTAAAGATCAGGATTCACAAGAGGGACCCCTGGAATCTGTTTAGAACAATGGGCCAAAATCACTAATAAGTTTTGTCATATAGGAAATGTCTTGAAGCTGTCTTTACAAACAAAGGCTTTTCCACAAAGTATTGAAGAAATTTCAGTAGGCACGAAGACTTTTTTCCTGTGTCATTCCACTTTAATACATAAAACTCTTATGTTTGGATTTTTTATATGTGTGTTAATATAATGTGTGGTGAAAATTTCGAATAGACTCACTGGAAGTTTAGGCTAGTTACTGAAAAAAAAAATAAGCGTTCAATACTTATTTCCACCATATATTTATTTTACCTGAATATTTTAACTTCCAAATTAAATGTCAAAATGAATGTCAGACGAAATTTAAAGTTTGACTGACTGGATTTTTGTATACAAAACATAGTGAAAACTGTGTAAGGTCACTCTCACTCTCTCTTGCTAAAGAGCTAAATGGTTTAGTCCGCCTGCACGATTCATAAGGTATATCTATCTTGTTTATTTAGTTGAGCATCGCTAGTAGTGGACCGCTAATTGTTTTGCTGCTGGTGCAATGGCTCGCTCCAAGAAAGCCAAGTCAGGTTACTAAAAACAAAGGCCAAAACAGGAAAAAGAGAGACATCAAAATGAGGGGAAACAACAACTGCTAATAAACTTCTTTCCAAAGAAAGGTGAGCACAAACGTCAAAACACGAAATCCCATGGTGTTTGCTTAAATATCTCCGCAATCATTAGTGCTAAAATGAACTGAGACAACCGATTGGAATAGCGGAAAATACACTTTCATAGATTAGGCTAATCTGATGCATCTCGTGATCCATCTCCATCACTTTCAGAAAGACTGCATGGTGCCAGCTTGATTCATGTCCTGTTGTAGGCTACATGCTGATCATTATCACTAGGCTAGTGGTTTAGGGCGCGATTTTTTCTCTCTCCCTTTCCGTTTTCGTTAGTCTTAACTTTTTTTTTTTTTACTCAAGTAATGGATGGGATTTTTGATGTAGCGAAGTACAATACTTCACTCAAAATGTAAAATTTAAAATACCGATTTTATAAACTACTTAAAAAATACAAAATACACACAAAAACTACTCAATACAGTAACGTGAGTAAATGTATTTCGTTACTTTCCACCTCTGGTGACGGTACTCCTTTAAGGGTTAAATGAGAATGTGGCTCTGGTACAGTGGCGTCATGCCTCTAAACATGTCGCCCCTCCCGCTAAAGCTAATGTCATCATAGGCAGTTTTACCACCGCCTACGGGCGCTTAGAATATTTCGCAAATATTTGCATAAGCTTCAAGGGCGTGTAATTTATCACGATACGGACTCTGTAGTGTTTCGAAGCAGCCAATCCGAGTCGAGCCTAGAGTTGTCACCTTACCTGGGGGGGTTGACTAACGAATTGCAGGCGGGTGAATTCATCAGTGAATGGGTGAGTTCGGGACCAAATCTTATGCCTTCAAAACTAATTCGGGAAGAGTGGTGCTGATGTCTGATGCCTGATTACTCCACCCTACCCTTCGGATATTAACTATTTTCTGAGGATATTCAGGAGACCTGCAGGAATTATCTAGGATGTCTTGGGGATATTGAAGTGAATTATGATTTGCGCCTCAAGTTACCGTTTTCAGCGCTGGTTGTAGGACCGAGTCAGAGTGGGAAAACTTCTCATGAAAACTGTTTTGGAAAACTGTGATCAGGTATTGTCTCAGAAACCTGACAACATTGTATGGATATATTCTTCTTTTCAACCCCTGTATCACGTGTTGAAGCAAAAAATAAACATTACATTTGTGAAAAACATCCCGGACTCTCTGAATGATGATAAATTATTTCCACCAGGTCGACATCACTGGTTGATTTTAGACGATGTTCTAATGACTGCGGGGGACCACCCCGAGGTTTTTAAATTGTTCACGGAGTACGCCCACCATCGGTTAATATCTGTGTTTTATCTGGTTCAAAATGTCTTTCATCAGGATAAACATTCTAGGACTCTCAGTCTGAACACCCAGTACATGTTCCTGTTTAAAAACCCCCGTGACAAACTGCAGACAAGCGTTCTAGCCAGCCAGATGTTTCCTCGCAAAAAGTCTTTCTTTTTACAGGCTTATGAAGACTTGACTCAAACTTGTCCAGATAAACTACGCCTTCGTTCAGGTATACCCCGAGTGAGACACCAGTGGTTTACGTGCCCTCCGAGTAAGCGGTCATGTCTTCACGGATTAAAAGAAACTTGTCTTTTTTACATGCCTTAATCACCGCCAAGCCTCGGGAGCGTAAAGAGCTGTTGGCCCACTGTTCATCGGATGCCTTGCGTGCCTTATGTGAAATAGCACTTAATACGCTCAAAGGCAACATCCCGCTCAACACCTATCTGTTTAAGAAACTAAAACAAAATAAAAAGTTCATTAAGGTGTTATCGGATAAACACATTGGGCTCTTGCAAACAGGCGGCTTTCTAGTGCCTTTACTGAGCGTTGCTCTACCTTTCCTGACAAGCTTGCTATTCCCCTCAAAGAAAATAGAGAGAGAGAGACGGAGATGAGAGATGGTCAGAAAATTTTTCTAGTTTCAGACGCTGACATGCAAAGGTTACAGCCGACAACTCACAGGCCTGAGGGTGAAATACTCAGACAGTCTGTTATGGGGACTCTGGACGAGCGCATGCACAAGATTTTAAATCGCACGGACCTGGACCTCCACGATAAACGTAAACTGTACCAGAGCCCGTCTACGGAGAGCCTTGCCACAGAAGGAACTGCAACCAGTTCAGAAACCGGAAGTTTTCCGAGAGTGGCAGTTCTCCCCTTATTAGACATTCTCTGACTGTACAATCAATTGCTCCATAGGTATATGAATATTCAAAAGCAAAGCTTTCAGGGTCAACAGGAAATTAAGCTTACCCTGTCTGACGACGCTCCGAGCGAATTATAGACAAAATTATGAAAAAAGACAAAATTATAGCCGATGTGTTGGCTCACCTGCCCCAGCGTTTAAATACAAAAGCCAGGTCCATTCTGGCTAAACTACAGGACACTGAGGGGGTCGGAGGACCGGCATGGACCCCTACAGGGGAATTTATAGACCATGGCCGCGCGGTGACGGGCTCATACATGGTAGATCTCATTAGACACTTGACAGTCTCCAACAAAAGTATGGCGGGGCAAAGACCCCCAGGTTGGCAACTATTTCTGAAAACCGTAGCTCAACGTCACATCCCCCTGAGTGATCTCGTGAACAGAGAGGCTAGGCAGACGGTCATGGCACTACGACAGAAAAAAACACATCTTCCCACACCCTCACCCTCTTTGCTCGATCATCGCACCCCTCCCCAGACATCCACGCCTAGTACGACAGCCCGAAGGCGTTCAAAGACAGGATCTCAGACATTCAACCTATTCGAGGTGACACCTCCCTGGGAGAGAGGTTTTGACACAGGTGGTTCATTTTCAAACACAAGCCTAGCCCCGTCCCCGACAACAGCCTCTTCTAGGCGGATTTGGCTAGGAATGTGATACATTGCTGGTGATGTACTATCTGTATTTATGTATTTGCATGTTTCTGGTAAATGAAATAATAAAAACACAACAGAGTTCAATAAAAACTTTTATTGTTCTATTTCATTCTAGTCTATTTTTATAACATCATGCATTAACAATTATGACATTCTTTAAACCTAAGGAGAGAGCAGGCATTTTGTCCGGCTGGTTTAGCCCCCACCGTCCTTAGACACCGTTGATAGCGGTTGACAAATTTGTGAACCATAATGTCATTTTTAAAAGGGTCTGCAGAATACATGTCCCGTACATCGGCCATAGGCATGCCTCTCATTCTTTGAGATAAGTAAAATACACAATGTTGGCCACAAGCTTGGGACCCTATGTCTTGAACTTGACGCGTGTTGTAGTGGATTTCTCAAGCATGTTTCAATAAAAAGTGGATAATGGTCTCGGGATAATGAACATAGTGGGGGGGATAGCCGAAGCTATCATAAAATTCAGCCTTCTCCCGGGACTCGATGATCAGAGCCAGCCAGTGTTCACCCCCTAGAGAGCTCGGGTGGGTATTCACCACCAAACAACGGGGTCCTGAGCTTCGATGCTGGTCAGGTAACATGTCACAGAAGACACCGAGAAAATGAGATCCTAAGAGAGGTCTCAATAAAGCTTCTATTTCAAGGGTGTTCATGTTCACTCGTTCTGTTTTTATATACTTTTTTTAAGCTAATAAAAGTCCACCAGCACTTGCCTCCTGGCGTTAATTTCCAACACTGAATCAAAACAGGCCTAAGCAATCAGGGTCAGCTCACCTCCTGCTTGTGACACGTAATAAGGAATCAGTCGTTTCGGATCATACTCCATGTTGTAAAGGGGAGGTTGAGGCAAGCGACCGGAGCTGGATGATGTTCTGCTTCAAAGCGTTGGCAGACGTAGAGATGTCTTAGCAGGTCTGAAGTGTAATTTAACTATGACCTTACCATAAGTAAAGTTACCCCGGACATGTTTCGGATTTTGACTGCTAAATAGCCTACGTCATTTTAGTGCGGTGTGCGGGTGATAGCGAGAAGTTTTAGAAAAGTCCTGGGCAGCCACAAATTCCAATGTTCCGCGACAGCACTCCGAGTCCACTGCACCACCCTAACCCCACAGAAGCGTACTTGACATCATTAGCCTATTTCAATATAGCTAAGGAAAATTACTTTTCTGATCGTCAAAACCACACCAGAGATGTTAGGTAAGGGATAATGCCCGACGAGGTGTCCATTATCAGAAATAAATGAACGACGCGGAGGCGTGAACTGTCCGACGCGAAGCGGAGGACGGTTGCTTCTGCAAAGTCCATTTATTTCTGATAGTGGACGCATCGAAGGGCATTATCCCGTTATACCATGGTCACTTACAAAATAAATAAATACGAAATCAATTATTAATACTAAATGAGTTTTAGAGTTAAAATCGTTGCTGTGGAATGTTGATAAGTCACAGCTGAGCGGACTAACTCAGGTGTTGTCAAGCAACGTCATAATAATTTCATAGGTGTAGTATATCACTTTTTAAATGACACCCTTTTCAACCTAGACCATGGTATAAGCTTTAAATATAGGCTAATATATAACGAATTAAACCCACAACGAGCCGGCTAAAAGCCAAGTGGAAAATGGAAGACAGTAGGCAACACATGTTTAATACTCCAGGGTACCAACAATGTCCTGGGTGGAGATCTCCCCCTCCTCCGTCTCCACCTCCTCCTCATGCACAATTTCCAGAACAGGTGGTGAATTTTCTTTATCCGAATCCTCTGCGCTGTCCTTCGCGATGTTCTTGCTCTGTATAAGGCAGCGGGCAATGTGGAGTTTGCAATACTGAGCGACGTTTTTGTCGTGCTTCAGAACCCTTTCTCTGGCCACAGTCCACATACGCTCAGCGGTGCAGCCTAGCTCTTCGATGTCAGGGACGGTTTTACCCAGAGTCTCCAGATCCTCAACGACCCTTTCAGCAATAAGCGGCGCCTCCTTTAGATCATTGAGAATACTTTCGGCCATACCCCGTATTCTGGACTCATGAGGTTTCATGCCCCGCTTCCCTAGTTGACGCATCAGATTAGACAGGAAGGAGGGGGTCCACAGCTTCATGACCAGGTCTTCGAAATTGTTGTAAAAGTAATAAAGAGGGGGGTCCTGCAGACATTCATGACGCCTCTGACTAGGGTGTTGAATGGCAAATCCCTGACAGTGATCTTTAAGACGTCGCCGCGTCACCACATCCGCAATTGGCAGGACGTAAGCTTTGATGGTATCAATCATCCGTTGGTTCACGGGCCACACCATATGCAGATAGTGAGGCTTATTCTTTCTATACGCTTCAGGGTCGGCCATGGTGGTAGTTCTCTGTAGAGGCGGTTGTTGATGGATAATGAGTTGGTTTTTCTTTAGGCCCTGAGTTCTTATATACGGTAGCTCACATGTAGTGGGAGGGGTTAAGGAGGGGCTCATAGCATCACAAGTCTTCTTCATCATCCTTCAGAATACACCGACTGATTTTCACCACACTGCGTAGAACGCGACTTTTCACAAATAAGGCTTGAATATGGTCACTGTGTTGATCCACCATTTCGTGCCAAACACTCAGAGGCACCCGAATGCTGTCGGAGAATGGGGCCCGATCCGTCTCCTCGCCTGTCTGCCTGGAGACCACCACATAAGAACCCTCTCCGTCTCTCACGGTACAGAAACAGCGCACATATACTTTCACACGGTCCTGGGGGCTAGTTTGCCACACAGATCCCACCGCCTCAGAGCGGCCTACTCGACCCGCCAATGTACACCGCACAATCTCTTGACACATTTTCCAATCCGATGATTTCAACAGCAGCTTGCTCTCCAAAGGCTCAGTACCCAGTTCCACGTCCTCCGTGTAGAGACACAGCTGACCCAGCTGAAACAGAAATTTGTAACACAAAGCTTTACCCTCCCAACTCACACGACCGCATAACCGTGCAGGGGGTGGCTCCTGTGTGCGAGGAAGAATATTTTCAGAGCTTTTTCTCTTAGGGGCCCCGCTTAGCCGCTCGCTACTAGGACCCGCATTTTCAGGAGTTGCTAAACTAGCCATGCTTACTTTGCTATCTTTACCCATACTTTTACACCGCTTTTATTCTCCCTAACAGCATCGCTCATAATTGCTCGCGCATGACACTCCCAGGACATCCCCCAACAGGACACACGCATCCCCAGCACATAAGAGACACACACACACACACACACACACCCCACCCCTGGACACACAAACACACACACACACACACACAAAAACCCCCTCCCCCAGACACATGACTCATACAAAAACAGCCCCCAGCGTTCAAACAACCTGTCAAACTCCATTGATGACAAGTTCAAAACCTGGATGTCCCGCCCTCACTGGAAATCAAATACCTTGCCGGAAGTCCCGCCTTAATCAACCGGAAGTCCCGCCCACCTGTCACTTTTTAAATTTAATTGAGACAAGAGGAAAGGCATGTCTTATATTCTCTAATGTATAAACATTATGCAACTTAAAATGTGTGGTTCTAGGAATCTTGCTACTCTGTGTCACTTACGTTCGGTGGTGGTGTAATGTGCAGCGAGACGGCATAGGAAAGGAATTACATTCTCGTGTTAAGAGGTTAAGCTTCCCATACTCAAGTATTAAGGCTACATAGCTTATCACCTTGATAATGGCATTTTTAGTTATAATCTTTGATGAAAGACATATGTCTACTGCTGATAAAGGGTCATGCACATTTGGTAGGCTGTTCAGTGACAGCTTTGCCAGTGGGCTATATTATATCTGATGCAAGCCAAAGGATAATTCTGTAGCCTAGGCAGCTAATAATTAAAACTGCTTCATGAGAAGAGGAGAGATAGACTTCTCTGCTTAGTCTGTCTGCCTCTCCACCCTCTCCATGTTTGAGTACTGACTGCCCACTACTGTTTTACTAATGTCCACAGCCTAATGTTTTTACTACTGTTTTCCTGCTACACTGTTTTTCATGCTATATTAGCACACATGATCAATGGCTTCTGCTACAATATTGAATGGCTGTAACCCTATTACCTCAACCTGGTCTTGCACTGACATAGTTTTTTTTATAGTTTTTTATCTACATTATACTTTACTCCTATTTGTCCATATTATTTATGCTGGTCTCTAGACCTTATTATTGCACTGTTGGACTAATGTTGGACTACTTTTTGCACCTTCACCATGACACTGTGGGCCAGATTATCAATCGTTCAATCCTTAGTGTAAACTGCGCCTTTCTCTGCCCTTCTCCGCCCATAAACGCAATTTACGAACGTCCACAACTGAATGGCAGCGCCTACAAGCGCAGTTGAATGAAGTTAACTGATAACAACATTAAAAAGAATCAAACGTTTAGCGATCATGAAATAATACCATACATGATAAGATGTCAACAAGCAGGGAGATAATGAAGATCAGTAGTTCTACTCAAACTACTTGTGCACGTAGGCTATGGAAGATTGGTCAAATCTAGCAAGTAGGAAAGTTTAAGTGAATAACGTGAAAGTGAAAGTAAGACATGCGAAAGGCCAACGAAAGTTAAGGTTGCTTTTGGTAGTACAAATACTTTCACCGCAAAAACTGGTGTTCTAAATAGCGATTCTGTTCTCTTTGAAAGGTTCTCTTATTGACGCATTGAACTGAAATGTGGATTAACACCTGCTTTTACAAGGCGGAAGTATTTAGGCGCAGAATAGACGTGCCCTTTCAGGAGCAGTCTTTGTACATACCGCGGAATACATAACTAGGCGCTCTTTACTCTTCCCCTCCCATCTTTTTACGCTAAACTCCCACTTTCCCCTGGATCCTCCCATGAATGCATATGCATGACATGACAATCGCAATCTGCCACTTTCAGCTCCCGCGACTTGACATGATTTTACACGCACATTGCGAAACAAATACTCCTGAAATGGGCGCAAAAGCGTTAGTACATCTGGCCCTCACTCTCTTGAGCA
The DNA here is from genome assembly GCF_017589495.1 of Alosa alosa. Taxonomy (NCBI): domain Eukaryota; kingdom Metazoa; phylum Chordata; class Actinopteri; order Clupeiformes; family Clupeidae; genus Alosa; species Alosa alosa. The sequence goes on along the minus strand of NC_063212.1, from coordinate 19,678,341 downwards.
CCTTACCATACACACAGAACTACAGGACTACTGTTGGACTACTTTTGCACCTTCACCATGACACTCACTCTCTTGAGCACCTCACCATGCACACAGAACTACAGGCCCTGACACTACAAGCGTCTCATGCTTGATCACCCTCAAGCACACTGGATTTTTTACATTTAATTTATATAGTATATTTAGTATTTAGTTTTGTTAGTTTTTCTTATCTCCTACTGTCTCTATTGTACAGTGGAGTTTGGTTATATGTTTATACTTATACTTATATTTACCATTTCTGCTATAAGTGAATGTTGTGTGTGATGTCTGTATGCTACTGACCCCCTGAATTTCCCCTTGGGGATCAATAAAGTATCTATCTATCTATCTATCTATCTATGTGTCGACGATTGTTCATGAATGTTAAATCAACTGTGTGCTACACAGATTAAATACTAGGCATAAATGACAAATTGAAAGCCATTGCATTTCAGATAATTATATTTCAAACACTTTGGGACTTATGGGAGACAATAGGCTATTATGTTGATACTAATTTATTTTATTACCACCTACACCTAGACAATAATTTGGAGTGAACTCTTTTAATCTAAGAATGTAGGCTATAGATAGTTTTGAATATATGCAAAAGTTGTTTTTGAGTTTATACTATTTATTCATTCACTTGTTTTGTTCAAGCATAGACTGCATCGTTGTTTTAAATGTATGCTTTCATTATTCTCCAATTTCTGTAGGCAATCTATTTTTTTCTCTCGATGTTAAATTTGATGACTTTCGATGAAAATCCTGTAGATGGCGCTTGCCTATCGAACAGAAATCGTCTAGTATTGTCTTAATTTTACGACATATATCCTCTTTTCGTCAATCTACTATTTTGGTCTACTGTTCTACCTCGTGCGCGAGCAGAGATGAAGCTGACTTAAACCTCGCTTGAATAAACGAGGCCAAGATGCCGCTAACTTGAGTTAATGGAACGGCTTCAGCCCCAAGTGAAAGTCTACACTAGTTCAAGCCAGGCTATTTCTGTTAAGCGCCGCCTTCTTTAGCGAGGTTGATGGAATACCCCCCAAGACTGAGGGGAGACAGAGGGTTTAAATACACAGGGGTAACAGGGCACAGGTGGACAAGGAACAAGAGACAAGTGGAAACCATAATGAAACTAACAGACTAATGAGGATCAGGTGAGGGGCGGAGACACAGGCATAGGAAACAGACACCTGGCAAAACAAACAAAGGAACACATGGAACAGGACACAGGAAGTAAACAAGAGGAGCAGACATGATGGAAAAACAGGGAAAACAGAACAGGAACGGACCCTTACAATTGTATGGGGTGCCAACTGCAGGGAGGTGACTTTGTTTCAGACTCTTATTTCTTAAGAGGTTTTATTTAATTTGATTGACACAAATCTAATTCCATAGAATTTCCATAGGAATTTGTGTAAAAAGTTTCTTTCTTCTTCTTCTTCAGTATCCTATCCAGTTCCTTTCGTGTGCGGTTCCTTGCATCTATAAGTGATGATGTCATTGATGTTCAGACGGTTATACCTGCGGGACGCTCCTGTCGGCGTTTGGTGGGTGCACCAGCACAGTCGCACATGTAATGAATTTCCAATGAACAGCTCACTTTTCTTCCCCCTGCCAAAAAAAAAACTCCACACGACAATGTCATTTCCTCTTTCTTCTTGTCACACTGGAGGAGGAAGAAGAACAGAGAATATTCAAGGTGATGGAAGTCGTTCTATCTTTGACATATAAAATAAAAAAAATAAGGAGGAAAAAAAATCTTCTCTTCACCCCTGGTTCAAGGATCACCTGGATGCAGTTAATGAAGGGTTGATAAAAGGACAGTGAGGTGGCTAATGAAATAACAACCTCTCATTACAAAAAGCAATTACCCACCTCTAAGATATTTTTTTATTTATTTATTTACTTATTTTTATTTTTAAAAGCTGTAGTCTCCACTGGGCCACCCAGCTCTCTCTCTCCGACATGTTGGTTCCTGCACTCAATCAAGCGAGAGCCATCAAAGTGATCCCACCAGACTGTTAGATCATTAACAAATCATCTCAGCTTGACATGAGTGGGCTTAACTCTGTCGCCCTGCTAAGCCTGTTCTCCCACAGACAGCACTGACGAGGACACAGAAGGGTCATCCACCATAGTCTGCACGGCTCTTTAACATTCAATCATCTTAATACGTGTCTGATATGGCATGACTCACGCTAAGGATGACAGAGGGTGCCTTTTTTCTCAATGCATGTCTTACATAGTCATTCTCTCTTGCTCTCTCTCACACTCTTTCTATCTCAAACACACACTCTCACAAACATACACACAGACACTTTCACAAACAAACACACACACACACACACACACAAACACACACACACACACACACACACACAAAAATAATAGCCACCCGATGCCTATTTAAGCTGTTCCGAGGTTGGTTTTCCATTGCATCATGGCTCTATGTCCTAGCCCCACCTTAGGTATGACAGAGCAGCCTGAGTGGAGGCTCACCTGGCCCCTATCTTTACCACCATGACACAAGCGAGTCATTTGTTAGCACGCTGTTATGTCATGTAAGCAAATGTAGTCCATTTGTTAGGCAGGATACAGGGTGGAGACGGTGGCAAATATGTTCTTGCTAATTTAATACCTATTGAGACAGAAAATTGGATCTACTCTTGGGGGCTTCGTGTGTGTGTGTGAGTGAGTGAGTGTGTGTGTGAGTGAGTGAGTGTGTGTGTGTGTGTGTGTGTGTCGCTTCATTGGAGGCTCCCGATTCCTGCCAGAGATTAATTAAAATTAAGATTTCGGAGTGGGGAGGTGGAGGAAGAGGTGTGTGGGGTGGTGGTGGTGGTGGTGGTGATGTGAGTGGTTAGAGGTAGACTCAAGAAGAAGAGAGATAGAGAGAGAGAGAGAGAAAGAGAGAGAGAGGAGGATATGGAGGAGAAGAAAAGAAAAGAGAAGGAAAAAAGAGGTGGAGGAAGAGGTGTGTTTGAGGGTGGTGGTGATGTGAGTGGTAAGAGGTAGACTCAAGCAGGAGAGAGAGGAGGATATGGAGGAGAAGAAAATAAAACAATAAAAAGAGGTGGAGGAAGAGCAAGAGAGAGAGGAGGCAGAGAGGAGAAGGAAAGAAAAAGTATTTTTCTCTCGTTCATCTATCTTTCATAATTGGAATGGGTGGATCTCTGGAGGGGGCCCTGGGCTGATGCCTGATGCGCTATTAAGCTGAGGGATTTAGGAGGTGTGTTTCCCCACCTGTCTTGCTACATCAGGTCTCTCTCTCTGTCTCTCTCTTTCCCCCTCTTGCTCACTCTCTGAGCTACCTTTCTATCTATCTCAGCCCTCTCTCTGTCTGTCTCTCTCTACTCTCATTCTCTCACTCTTTCCCTCTCTTTTTCTCTCTCACACTCTGAGCTATACCTATCTCAGTCACTGATTCTCTCTCTCTCTCTCTCTCTCTTTCTCTCGTCTCTCTGAACTTTCCCACTCTGTCAGAGAGACTGATGCTTTTGTAGAGGTGTCACACATTCATCCAATGATATGTAACAGTGTATATATATCTCACACTGCTTTCATGATCTGTCAAACACAAACAGATCAGACATATTGGTGGGGGGACCCCATAAACACACACACACACACACACACACACACACACACACACACAAAATGGCTTTTACAGTTTGAATTTTTTTTCTTTTACACTCAGCCGCTCCGGTGAAGCAGTCCTTTGCTATCATCACAAATCAGATACGCCATCCCGACGTCTATCTCAAAGCCTCCAAATGAATGCTGAGCACGAAACGTAGCACTGCTTTAGACTCGGGAGAAAAGTTTCTGTGCGTTTCATGCGTAACTCAAGTAAAGGTTGACTCTCTCTCTCTCTCTCTCTCTCTCTCTCTTTCTTTCTCTTTCTCTCTCCCTCCTTCTCTGTAATCCTCTGTCTAAAGATGAAACAGGTTCTCTGACTCTGCTCTCTCGATGTGGGATTAGTGGCTGTCACTTGCGGGATTTTCTCTTGGGCCTCAACAATCTCCTTCTGCTTTCACTCAGACCTGCCTCCAGCTCCTCTCCTTTTTAAGATCTTACCCAAAAGTACTTGTGAACGCCCCTTTCTCACCAGGGTCTATGCCTTGCACATTGTTTCATTAGACCGTGGGGCCGCAATACTGTGGTAAAACCATGCACCCCAGATTTAAGGGCCATTCACACCAAGAACAATAACTATAATGATATTGGCAAAAATGTATCGCTCTAGCTAATATGAATGACAACATCCACACATAAACTATAACGATAACAATGTTATGTGTGAACATTGTCATTCATATTAGCTTGAACGATACTTTATCTTATTATTCTACCTTATCATTATTGGTGTGAACAGCCCTTTATACTTACTTTCCAAATGTGCACAATAGTTAATGAATTCATTAGCATGTTGTCCATCTCTGTCCATGTTACAATACTATGATTGGATTTAGGGCTAGCAATATGCACTGATAGTATTTTATAAACATAAAGATGATAGACACTCTAGCTCTGTATTTCTGTTCGATAACGATGCCATTTTGGTCTTCAACATTTTTTTAAGATCACTTTTTGATTATTTTTAAGACTATATCCACAGTACCTCACAACAATCACAGATGTGCGGTGCAGTTTAATTACGAGCACATAAAATTAAATTATAATTCATGACTTACTTCAATCAGGACAATAGAAGAAGAATACTTGGCATACAGGGTCGACTAGTTTACCAAAACACACAACACATGGGAACAGCCACTTAAAGTTGCTCTAAGTGATGCTGGGTCACGTCACTTCTGTTGACTTTCAAACAAAACAGAGAGCTAGCTCGCTACTTCCTCCCCCTCCCTCCCGTGCTGCTCCGTGCAATTGAAACTCTCCTAAACGCGCATCTCATCTGTGATTTGCTGGAACAGTTTGTTATGTTTTCATGGGCTAGGTTTGCCCAGGTTGTTTTTGTTGCTATTTTTGGAGCCTGGGCTGTCCACAGAGATCATGTTTTTTTTACAGTGTATTCAGGACACAGTCAGCTAGCGGTTGGTTAGGTGATGTTTGCAGTAAGTGACATAAAATGTTTTAGCCTAAAAAATGTGTGGCATCACTTAGAGCACCTTTAATAGTCATGCTGCAGACATCATGTTTAGACATTACGCAGGACAGTAGCTAAAACTGCTGCATTATTATTTGTCATAACGATCTATTTGATCAACACAACACAACAGAACCTTGTGTAGAGTCTTCAGAACAGACCCCTTGTCACTGTCCAGGAAGGTGACAAAAGTTCCTCCTGTTCCGTCCTTCCTTCTGTGCTTTCACGCTTCGGACACTTTGTAGTCCTTGTGTGTAGATGTGGTTTTTGAGAGAACACGATTTGTGGCATCTCTCTCTCTCTCTCTTTCTCTCTCTCTCTCTCTGTCCCCTCCCTCTCTCTGCTTTTGCTGACTGCCATGACAGATTGCAGCGTCTGTCAGCAATTGAACAAAAGTAGAAGTTGATCCCTCAGGGTTGGATGATGGAGCACTCTGTGCGTACACCAGAGCACATCTCCCACAACCTCGCCAACAACAGAGGCTTCGCACAATACATGATTAATGTTGGGTCTGATTGAATGCAGTCCCATACAGGTAAGTCGTTCTGATCAAACAATCACATTGCCAGGGCTTGAGGTAAGCTGTTTTAATTGGTCCGTTCGCAATGTGTGTTTGATAAACTTTGAGATGTGTGGGGATGTGAGGTTTTTAATCTTTAATCATTTGATTCATGTTTGATGGTTGCAAGTAGTTTCTGAGTAACCTTGATGCTTGATTCCTGTAATTAATTAATTATTTTAATAAATGTAGGTGAGTATTAAGTTTTCCATAAATCAAGGTTACCTAGTGTAAATAATAAAAGAGTGCTTGAACTAAAATTCATGGAACTTTCAGATCACGTACATCATGGAAAATGTATTTGGGGAAATAGTGCCCAGTCAAAAAGAAGGCAATGAATATTAATATTCCATCAAGAGTGTTACGGGCAAAAATATCATGGAATCTTATTCCAATAGGTATGAACATGAAAAGGTTTCCTCAGAAAACCAGATAATGACACCACTCACAAATATGGGAAACCTATCACCCATCCTCTGGTGTTCTACCTGAGAGCTCGAGCCGATCTGTTCATTCAGCTACATCAGAATAACTACATCATGCCCCTCTCAAGAACCCTGGCTTTGATGCCCAAGAAAAGTGACTCCTTCATTCTGTGTGGGAGGAAAAAAAAATGAAACGAGCATATCACGAACACCAATACACGGAATGGATGTCACAGAGTAAAGTAATTACACTCACGCATAGACATTACCCAGAATCCATTTTGTGCCATCGCCTTCTCAGGCCCGGGCGTTAGACGCATCTGTATTGCCGATGTGGCTGATCAGAAACGACATTGCAAATGGGGTGGTAATGCTTCTCACCCCAAGTCTTTATCGTGGCGGCGGCGATTTATCCGCGTCAGGACTTCGCTCCGCAGTGATTTATTAAAGCCACTCATTTGGTCCACTCAATTCGGCAATTTCGGAGCATGCATTTACTAAATCGATGCGGCAACTAGCAGCGGCGTTAAATTATATCACGGGGACATGACTGCTCATCTGTGTGGACGGTGATGCTATTTCCGTCCTCGCTGCTCAAACTACAAAGCCGCCAAGGATGATTCTTTTTTTTTTTTTTTCAAAACGAGTCATCATCGATGCATTCTGACACAAAGATTTGTGCATTTTTGCAAACATATGTGGTGTGAGTATGATGAAGTGACCTTGGTCTGAGATGAGATGCATTGCGGAGCTCCTGTGACATCAGAGCCGTTTGTTCGTTTCTGGCTGACGGACGTGCAGTCTCTACTGGAGATTCAAGGTCAGAAGACCAGATGGACTACTACTGAGGGATCTTCTTTTGGGAGAATCACAGACAGAGAGAGAGAGAGATAGAGAGGGAAAGAGAGAGGGAGAGAAAGAAAGAGATAGATAGAAAGAGAGAGAGAAAGAAAACGAG
>NC_063212.1:19571262-19666262 GCF_017589495.1 Alosa alosa | reverse complement strand
TGTGATATTTATCAGTGGAGACCGTTTTCAACACATTTCCTCCTGTCCTTCTAGTTGCAGAGTTCGCAGGTGCTAAGCTAGCGCAAGTCATCAGTATGTGTTAGCCTGCCACTAAAAACACTAAAAACACCAAAATGGCGGGTGGTCGCCCAGGGCGTCATAAAAACCTCATGCCTGGTTTCCCCCCACACACACCCCACCCCACCCCTCTTAGCTCTTCAGAGCTGCACACTTTTCCCTCACAACACTAATTGCATTACTGTAGATGCAAGTCAGCATAACATACATGCTATTATGGTTGGGGTCAAATGATAGTCTGTGCTATACAGATTATGTGGCACCATCCTAGACATACACACACACACAAGACAGAACAACACAATTCAAACAACAATCACACGAGTGGCCTCAGGCCACTACAAAAAGTTATTGTTTTTTCCAAGAAAGTCTGCTGTTCTGCCTTATTGGTATAGATTAGAAACTTAGGGAGGATCACATTTAATTGCCTGGATGAAGATGGTCTAATTTCAGTATATTTAGCGCATTCTGTTAGCAAGTGCAACTCTGTTTCTGCAGCAGCCTTTCCTTTACAGTGTTTTCTACTGCTCTCTCTCTCTCTCTCTCTCTATGTAATCCTTTCTATTTTCCTCTTTATCATTCTCTCTCTCTCCCTCACACTTTCAGACACACACACACACACACACCAGCTAGATTGCCCCCTCTATCTCTATCTCTCTGGTTGATTCCCACAGCAGCAGCAGTGGCCGCTGTTCTGCTGTACTGTAAATGTTCCCTGATAGGCCTGCTCTGCCGAACGCATGACAGCAGATGGGGCTATGTGCAAGACATTACAGTAGGCATCTCTCATTTCCGTCTCCTTCCTCTCCTGCTCCATCGCCGCTTTCACGCTTTCTCCGCTCACCAGTTTCCGCTCGGGACGGCACGACACACACTTAGCAGAAAAAGATTATGGCCATTAAAGTCCTCTTATTCCTGCACTGTTGCTGCTGCCATTTGCAAATGTCTGTCGGCCGTGGGAAGGGACTGATTTCCCCCAGGAGTCCCAGCCTGGCCTGTCTCTCTCTCTCTCTCCTGTCTCTCTCTCTCTCTCTCTCCTGTCTCTCTCCTGTCTCTCTCTCTCCTGTCTCTCTCTCCTTGTCTCTCTCCGCCTTTATTTTTCCGATCTGATGCCGATGACGTCGACGCGCGATTTCGATCTGATCGCCTGATTTTTTTTTTCCGACGCGCCTTCTTTATGCCCGGACGATGTTTTTTTCCTCGATTTTTCGATCTCTCTGTCTCTCTCTCCCTATCTCTCTCTCTCTCTTCCCCCGATCTCTCTGTCTCTCTTGATGATCTCTCTCTCCGTCTCTCTCTCTGTCTCTCTCTCTCTCTCCTTTTCTCTTTCCCCTGTCTCTCTCCATCTCTCCCTCTCTTTCCTATTTCAATCTCTTCCCTTCTCTCTCTCCTCTCTCTCTCTCTCCATCTCTCCTCTCCTTTTTCTTCCCTATATATATAATATATATATATATAAAATATAACTCTATAAGATATATATATATATATATATATATATCCTGTCTCTCTCTCTCTCTTCACCCCCAGCCTTTCTCCTTCTCTCTGGTCTGCTCCGCTCCTTGCAAGCGCGCGGGCGAGAGAAGGGCAAATGTGAGGCAGATTTTACAACAGATAGTGGGGGATAAGCGGCAAAGGCTTTTGATGTTTGGGGCTAGGCGCCCAGGGGAGGTGGCATTTAACGGGAAGAAGCTGTTGTTTGGAGGGCTCTTGGCTGCTTCGCGCACACACACACACACACACACACACACACACACACACACACAGACAGAAAGACAGACAGACACACACGCACGCTCAGATATAGATGCATAAGGAGAAGGAACAGCGCTGCGGGAGAGAGAGGATTCAAGATCCATTCTTCAGAGGAAAGACTGACCTCACGGTAACCTGTTTCTGCCCCATCAAACTGCCCCCCCCCCATTCCCCTTACTCCCCCCCCCCCGACACACACACACACACACATTCGATTTGCTTTGCAGCTGCTTTTTTTCACATTATCAGCGGATTTAACGTCCTCTCAACACGATGCTGCACATGCAGAAGCTGAACAAAGACACACACACAGACAGAGACATGAAGGTGCACATGAAAAGATCTGCACATTCACACAGATACACTCCAGGACCTGCGGCTGTGACAGTGTCTCACATGTCCCCTGGCTTTCACACAGACACACACACACAAACGAGATACACAAAACACAAACTGTAAACACAAAGAGAACATTTGTGACTATTGTGAGTACAATGTGGCTATTTTAACAAACACACAACCACACACACACACACACACACACACACACACACACACACACAGACATAAACACACAGATACAGTCCCTGCCGCGGATCCCCAATACTATAGATCTGAGCCTGTGGCAGCGGCGCCTTTAGTGTAAGCTGAGCCTGGGCGCGATCTCCCCTGGCTCCCCTGAGCTCACGTCAATACCACATCAGAACATGGGCCCGGCTCCACACAGCCCAGTCCAGTCCGGCCCAGCCCAGTCCAGTACAACCCAGGCCGTCCGGAGTGGAGCGGATCGCCACCCTGCAGGACCAGAGACACGGCAGACTCGTCCCTCGCCAACCTCATCAATCACAGCTGCCTCCTCCTCTCTCTGCCTTTCTCTCTCTCACTTTCTCTCTCTCTCACACATTCCCTCTCTCTCTCTCTCAGCACTTTGTGTTTTTTTTTTAACACATGGATCTTATTGTTCTGTAGTATTTACCAATAGGTAAATATTGGTTTAATAAAGGAGTGTTAAGCTCTCTCTCTCTCCTCTCTCACACACACACAGACTCTATACCTTTTGATAGTCATGGCTGTACTTCCGACTCTGTCCTTGTGGAGCTTTTACATGTTAGACACCTTATTCTAGGCTCAAAGGCTGCAATCCACAACAGACACCTGATGCTACAATGGCTAAGCCTCAACCGCAGAGCCACTAGGTGTAGCTAGCCCCCCTCCCCATCCTCCAGTCAAACCCAGCTGTGCTACAGTAGGCTACATCTTTCTACTCTGCATCAACTCAAGACATACGACGCTATACATCGGCCCCAGGGCTCCTTTGAAAAAGAGATGCAAGATCTCAATGAGACTAACCTGGTTAAATAAAGGATAAATAAAAACATAAATAAGACACCTGAAGGCCTCCACCGCAGTGCCACTAGGTGTAGATAACCTAGTGCCCAACGCTTGCGTCGCATTACTGCATGTCTGTGGGTTTTCCCCGATGGTCGGGGTTGTGTACTATGGTGTATGCCTTTCTAATGAGGAGACACAGCACTCAAAGAATCACCTTGCGAACACACAGTTCTGCCCGAAATAGATGCTCGATAAGTGCTCAAAAAGCGTTACAATATGGCTGCCGAGTGGAGGGACCTGCCTAAAAAGACTTTGACATAAGCCCATGAGCGTCATCCTGGACCTTACCCTGTCATTCCAATTCCATATTAAAAACATCACAAATTCTACCACCTGAAAAACATCTCAACACTACGATCCTCACCATCCGACTCAGTCACCGAGACCCTCATCCACTGCTTCATCTCTACCCATCTGGACTACTGCAATGCCATACTCACAGGTCTGGACAGGCTGCAATATGTAAATAACTCAGCCTCCAGGGTCTTAACAGGCACTGAGCCCTGGCAGCACATCAACCCCACCCTCAGGCAGCTCCACTGGTTACCAGTCAAGTTCCGCATCATCTACAAAATCCTACAAGTCCCTCCATGCTCTGGCCCCTTTCTGACCTACTCCACCCCTACACCCCTCTGCGGGTGCTCCAGCAAGGACCAGCTGGCTATACCCCGCACCAGACTTAAGACCTTTGGGGACAGGGCCTTTTGGGTGTCTGCCCCAACTCTTTGGAACCACCCCCCCCCCCCCCCCACATCCGCTGTGCCTCTTCTGTGGTCCTGTTCAAAAAACTCCTCAAAATACATCTTTTCACTGTGGCCTTCGGCCACTAATCCCCTCATCATCCCACCCAGCGCTCCTGCGCACACGCACACACACACACACACACACACACACATGTACACACAAACACACTTACTACCACCCTCTTCTTGTAAAGCGACCTTGAGTTTCTAGAAAGGCGCTATATAAAACTAATTTATTATTATTATTATTATTATTTAATTATTATTATTATTATGTAAAGTGAACGAGGTGCATTTCCAGCACTGCATTCAACGCAAGTGTGTGTGTGACCAGCTGTGTAGATTGCTTCTGCAGGCTACATCTACGGTGGCCCTGAAGTGCCAAACACTACATCTCTTTCTACTCTGCATCAACGCAAGACACGCTTGAAGGCTCCACACGATGTATAACAGAGCGACACACACACACACACACACACACTGCTTCACTGTGGTGCACAGAGTAAACAGCAACATGTCTGTTCTGGATAAGAGCAATCACAGCAAGAGGAGAAGGTAAAGAGAGAGCCCTCACAGCATGAAGGGGTTAGACTGAGTTATTTATTCCGTGCTCTATCTCTTGCATCAATCTTTGCCTTTTCATCTCACTAATGTCAATGCCCAGCATGTGTGTGTGTGTGTTTGTGAGTGTGTGTGTGTGTGTGTGTGTGTATGTGTGTGGGTGTACAGTATGTGTGTGAGAGAGAGAGAGAGTATGTGCATGTGTGGGTCTGTTCATATATGCATGCATGTGTGTGTATGTGCCTGTGTGTGTGAGAGAGAGAGTGTGTGTGTATGTGTGTGTGTGTGAGAGAGAGAGATAGAGAGAGAAAGTGTGAGTAAGTGTATGTGTACGTGGGTCTGTTCATATGCATGTGTGTGTGTGTGTGCATTTGCTTGTGAGTCTGTATGTGTAAGTCTGCATGTGTGCACATATGTGTGTGCCAGTGTGTGAGTGTGTGTGTGTGTGTGTGTGCATTTGCTTGTGAGTCTGTGTGAGCCTGTATGTGCAAGTCTGTGCATGTGTGCACATGTGTGTGTGCCAGTGTGTGTGTGTGTGTGTGTGTGTGTGTGTGTGTGTGTGTGTGTGTAATTTGGGCAGGGCAGAGAAATCTTTGAGGCTACGCTGAAGTGGGACTTGTATAGAGTACTGGCCTCTGACGCTGGCGCTTAGCCTGATTGGGGCATGGCTTGAACCAGGCAGAAAACTAACCACAGAAATCAAAAGATGTGCCAGATAACGCCCATTAGAACATTACGCCAAAGGGCCGGCGCGTCCAGCACCAGAGACCATCTTTGTACTTTTGGGGAATGCGGACACATGCATCTGAGGCTTGACACTTACATGGGAGGCAATGATAGATGTCTTACAGATGTATAGAGATTGAGAATGTGTCGTCATCATGCCATTTTCCCATTGGTGAACGCAAAGCATTTTGGGGATCTGCGGCAATCCATGCCCATGTAAACCAATGTAGACGGCCAAACGTACCCATACTCTTGGTCACGTGTTTCAGCAATCTCTATAGAATGCTGTGACATAGCAGAGCAGATGATGACAAACTAGATGAGTAGAACTGAGCTACGTGTATGTTTAGTTAATTCAACGTGATCGCGCATGCACATACACACGCACACACACACACACACACACACATGCACGCACATACACACATTCTCACATTTATGCTAATGTGGCTTACACAATTGTAGGTGCTGTGTATTGGCAGTTCATTCCACTTGGGTGGTTTTTAAACTAGCTTTTAAACTAGGTTTTTAAAGACTACCCTGTCAGAGCAAGTTTATTGTTTTTTAAGGTCATGCCAAGTCATAGAAATGCAGAAAAGCTTTTGTTTTTGCTCTTTCAGTAAGTTGACATTAGCCTATCTGTCTGGAAAGCATCTTCAGTCAAAAAAACATACCATGACATTTTGATGTCTGGTTAGTAATTAGGACAGCAGTGGTGCCCGACTTATGAGTGAAAGATGAAAGATGGTTGTTATTTTGTGGACGACTTAAAATGTGTAATTTGCTGAAAGCTATTAAAAAATTACTGATTACTGACAGTGAACACGGAAGTAATCACACTCCGACTCTGCTGTTCAACCAAGAGGGTAAATTGGGAACAATCAGTGGAGCCATGCACAAATAATCACTTATTTAACAGAAACCGTATCTTGTGGTACAACATACTAGTCTGGCTTTCACCAGACCAAGCTCGTTCTTTTAAGATTGAACATTGGTCTGGGGAGTCCGCTATGTATTTTCTACTGCACAAGAGGCGTGATCAACAGGCATATTTCAAATGACTCTGTACGCAATTGGTTAGTCATTCACCAATCAACGAAAGGACCAACGAACTGGGTGACGTTTGCAGAGTGACGCGAAAACTCCAGGCTCTCCCACTATCTTCACCCAGTTGTTAGGCTTGGTTCACCCAGCCTAAAAACATACATCTTTAAAAGAAAATACCAGCTTTAGGGGGAAATTGCCTCATCTGCGGTCTACAACAGTTAGATAAGAGGATATTACATCCTTCTCTTCTCTGTACGGGGTTGGACCTATGTTTCCACAGCCCAATGGTCCCACAGCCCTGTGTTCCCACTTTTCTAAGGTTGGGGTTGAGGTTAGGGTTAGGGTTAGGCCTGAGGTGTGTGTAGGTGGGTTAGGGAACATTGGGCTGTGGGAACATAGGCATGCTCCCCTCTGTACATGCAGTCTAACTCTGTTAGCCTAGCTTAGTATAATTCACTGGAAGTGGATTAGACCAGTTAGCCTATAGCTCCCTTTTAGCTTTAGGATAGCTATACGCTAACTGGTCTAATCCACTTCCCAAAAGGTCTTGAGCATGAAATAAAGTTAGCATTTAGCAAGTGGGAGCATTGAGTGCGCCCACCAATGTCTGCTCCTAGGATTTTAGTCATAGAATTACATTAGTAAATAGATTTTGGCAAATTAGTAAATTAACTTTATAACACTTTTCATCAGGATGACTGACAGCTGTCTTATATGTTTGCTAACTTTAACCCCCCCCCCCAACAAAAAAAAAACCCTAAGTAACCTGACCTTTCCAGCCACATCATAATATAATCAGCCCCATGTTGACAATATTTATAGTGGATGGAATCCACTATCTTAAAATCTTCTTGTTATTATTATCTACACATCCCGTAATTAACTTGTGCGCATGCAATGGCAAACAATCACTGGCTGAAACTTAGCCTTCGTTTTGAACTACGTTTGTATGAGTGGTAGTCTAGGTTGTGGCGTAAAATGACTTGATTGTAGGCTTAGCTGTTAGTTTGTTGCTCAGTTGAACATATGTATCTAACAGCTGTCCCCCCCTTCTATTTCTGTTAGTTGTCGCTTCACTCTGCTACTGAAGGATCAGGCTGACTGCAACTGCAGGAAAACACAGTACACGTGAATTTCTAGATGAATTTCTAGATGAAGAGTGAATAAATGCATTTTGTCACAACTTCAGAACGTCTTGACACACATGCTTCAAATTTGGTGTGAACATTTGTATGGATTCAATGATGAAGTGAAATGTCAAGGCCAAACCCACCTTGAGTGTGATATCTCAAGAATGCCTGATGCACAAGGTTTTTTGGTACAAGGGTTTGTACGAACTCAAAGATTAAGTGATTCAATGTTTTTTTTTCCTGGAATCTCCCCACCAACATTAACCCAGCAGCTTTCCATCCACTATTGTAATTCCTCTGGCATTACATTTCTAGTTCCTTATTATTATTTTGAAAATGTCACTTTTTCAGTGCTTTTATGCACATATTTGGAAATCTGGTGTGGGTACCACTACAAAAACAGCAAAATAATACAAGCTAATCATTTATTTTTTGGCTGAAATGGTCTGAAAACATGTGAAGCAGAGAGACAATCATATCTGCCGGGCAAAGTGGCATCAAGTGTACCATCTTGTTGAATAAGACCACCTCAATTTGACCTATTTGGACCAAGTCTTCACTCACAATGCAAGAACAAAATATTTTTTAAGACCTCTAGAAACTATTAACCATTGTGAAAAAGGGGTAAAACAAAGTAAAGGGGTAAAACCTCTTTAAAATAGATTAGCTTCACAGAGGATGCCTCTCCACACATACTTCAGCACCACGGACAGCTACTAGTACCCAACATACACATTTCTTGGCTCCCCTGATGAAATTGAGGAAAATCATCTTTTGGCAATTTATACTAGTCTCACAATGAAAACTCCAACCATCAAGGTGAGCAAATTTATGCTGATAAAAAAAAACAACAACATTTCAATAAACCTTGAAGGGAAGAAGCCAGTGCTGCCCTCCCTCAAACAGAATAGGCTATATTCCTCTCTGAGACATCATTGAAGGAAACAATTTTGTTTTTACAAGGTTCAACAAACAAGTTAATCGTGTTTACCCTGAGACACAATTACAACCAATTAGATTGTGTCATTGCCAGGCTTTTTTTATTCACCTAACAGACTTAACCAAATCTGTTTGAGATCACAGGGTTGAATTTTTTTTCACACAGATCTCTCTCTCTCTCTCTCTCTCTCTCTCTCTCTCTTCTGTTGTCTATTTTCCTAATCTTCATGAAATTAGCTTAGAAGCTTTTAGAAATGTGTCTCAGCTCAGCAATTTAATATTTTTCTGCACATTGTGAGGCTCACACTTCAGCATGCACACTTTAATTGAATTAGACTCAATTCAGGACTCAACCCATTCACAAACACACATACACACACATACTGACACGCACACACACACAGCAGACACACACACACATACACAAACACACACACAGCAGACACGCACACGCACACACACACACACACACACACACACACACACACATACAAACAAAACAACCAGGCACACCCTGGTCTATCTATCTGACCAGCCCAGGTTTGAGTGTACACAATAAATGAAAAGTTTGACTTACAAAACCTAAGAGACCCCAAAGAAAGAGAACTACATATCTGCCCAACTTGCCTCCCTCTCTGACATTTGACATTATGTAACATACACTACTTTAATACCATGCTTTTGACACATCACCTCCAATGAAGTTTCCTCCTTTAAACAATCTGTCAGGTCTGTGGGTTGCTCCTGGTGATGATCAAAGCATGTCGGGTTGCTCTTTTTTTATAACCATGTGGCATAAAAAAACACTGCTTCCTTAATGAGACACCCTTTAAGGTAGATAGTTCAAAAGATTCTTGTGTACTGTGTAGCAGCGCTCGGGAGCCGTAATGTTTTTTTTTTTCTTTTTCTGTTGGGTTTTTCTTTTATTTATCCCATGATGCAACGGGATGTCATGAAAAAGTGGGCTTCTGAGCTGACATCGGAAAGGCATACCTGGAAGAGGGTTTGTGGATCTCAAACGGAAATCATGAAATCAGTATACAAGAGTGTTCTACTAGATTATATAATATGATGTGATTCATATGTTTGTATATGTGTCACTGTGTGTGTGTGTGTGAGTGTGTGAGTGTTTGTGCATATGAGTGTGTGTGTGTCTGTGAGTGTGTTTGTGTGTGTGTATATATATGTGTATATGTGTGTGTGTGTGTGTGTGTGTGTGGGGGTCCCCAACAATGCTGCAAGTTGCATTTGTAAGGACCGTACCAAAGGCAGCTCACCCTCCGTACTGTCCCAATTTAGACTGCTTACAATTAGACCTGTCATTTAACATATATTTTTAGATGACCTTTATAGTTACTGATTTGGAAGGTCAAACAATTTATACATACATATACACACACGCACACAGAGGTCAGAGAGCGAGAAAGAGAGAGAGAGAGAGAGAGAAGGAGAGGTGGGGAACCTTGCATGTTTGAGAAGTCACATTATGTCACAATGTGTCACACTACATGTACTTCCAAAATATTATTTAAACTCTCTCTCACTCTCTTTCACACACACACACACACACACATACACATACACATATGTAATTCCCCCCCCCCCTCCCAAAGAGGAACTGCTGAGACTTTCATTTAGCCCAACACCCCACACACACACACACACACACATACCACCAGCCCCTGGCCTAATTGGTGTGAGTGTGAGTTATCGAGCGCTGATCTCTTCCTGGTTGTCTAATTAGTAAACAGCACCTTGCCCACGGCGGCACTGTGTCCCCTCGTGGCTCTGCCTCAACTGGGTGGCTGTGGGCGCTGGGGCCTATTGACCTGTTTTGTCGTCTTTATAACCCCCTCCGAGTGCCACTGACATCCTCGCAGACTCCCCTCCACACACACACACACACACACACACACACACACATTAAGGACACTGGCATCCACACTAAGATCCGGGCACTTCCAATACATCACTTTTGTGATGTATGAAAACAGCAGGGGCTTTGATTTGACATTTGAAATTGCCTTTCTTTCTCATCAAAACACCACGCCCCAACCTCAACCCCCCACACCACCCCCACCCCACACCACCTCCACCCTCACCCCAAACACAACCCAAACACCCTTTGGTAAAGTGTGTGTGTGTGTGTGTGTGTGTGTGTGTGTGTGTGTGTGTGTGTGTTGGAGGGTTGGAGGCGTGGTGGGGGGTTAATGACAGCGGTGGTTCCACTTAGCAGTGAGGATTATGGCTAAAGGTGAACGCATGACTCATGTGCTGTAAATATACAGACTAATTAGGAACAAGCTGTGACAGCAAATCAGTTTACAAATGGTGTATACCATGTGTACTGTTCTATTTATTGTTTATGACTTTATCAATTTATTCATTAACTTACACTTTTCAATCTGCAAAAGAAATAGTAACTATGTATTGTCACCGTAATCAAATTAATTACATACTCTGTGAT
This sequence comes from Alosa alosa, assembly GCF_017589495.1. Classification (NCBI taxonomy): domain Eukaryota; kingdom Metazoa; phylum Chordata; class Actinopteri; order Clupeiformes; family Clupeidae; genus Alosa; species Alosa alosa. The sequence continues at coordinate 19,655,427 of NC_063212.1, read as the reverse complement.
TAATTCATCTAAATTAATTGCATATATATTTTTTGCTGTGAAAGTATTTTAAATATTTAAATTCAAATGAATCATTGAATAATCAGCATTAGTGACATTAAAGTTCAAAAACTCTTTTATTAATATTTTCACTGTTCAAATAATGGCCATAACAATCTATGATATGACCTAATATGCTGAGGAAATCAATTCAAAAATGGAAGAAGTTTTTTTTCACATACAAGGCATTTCAGGCCACAGATATAACCTAGGGGACACAATGAAAATAAATTAACACTCCCCTTAATGTCAACATTATTTCTTTGCATTGATGTGCGACTTTAGAGTTGACGAATTCCGGTTATATGCAATTTCCTTGCTGCAGACATTGCAGAGGGCTTTATTTTAATCAACACTTTATTTTTATCAACATCAGGGTGTTTTTTAAAAGTAAATGTTCCAATCAATGATCTAGGCAGCACATTTTCTTCTCTCTCCTTCATTTTACAGTCTAATGGTTACTGACTAGAATGGCTCGGGGTCAAAGGTCACACGGAATCGATTAATCTGCGTTATTTTTTCTCAAATTAATTAATCAAAATTAATCAGTTATTTTGACAGCCCTAAAAAAAGCCATCAACAGATTTCTTTCTTTTTAAGCTTTTCTGAAAAAGTCCCCCCACAGGAGATATCAGGCAGCTGCCTTGACTGAAATAAGCATGACACGCATCATCTGTGCATGCGAGACACTAACAAAGACTTTAATGAATGTTTCATTTGCAAAGACAGCCATTGTTCATCAAGATTTATTTATGCTGTCTTTGCATGTCTTAAGAGCACTTTTGAAAGGGAGTGGTGGGGGGGGGATAGGAAATGAGAAGTAAAAGATTAAGTAAATGCTTTTAATCAAATATATTATTGTGTACTCCCTGTGGTTTTCTTAGTGCGAAATACGGACTTTGTTCCGATGTCAGTATAAATGCTTGGCTTCTTTTGGCTAGCGTGCACATTTTCACTGGAAAAAGTGACACCCTTGGAAGGCTGAGGAGCTCGGAAGCCTCTCGATGTCCTACTTCTGTCAAGATGAAGAGAGAATGAGAAGGAATACTATAGGACGCCATTCTCACTATTCCGTTCTCATTTGGCAAATAACATGCTTTTACTTCTTTTTTTTGTTCACTTTCTCCTCTTTGTCTCTCCATTATACCTTTTCCTCTACCCCCACTTGACTGAAGTGCTTGGAAGTCTTGTTGTTGTTGTTGTTGTGTTGTTTTGTTTAGCTTATTCTCAGTTGGAAATTTTTCTTTCACACTGTCAGGCACACCAAAGAGCGATGGGGGGATGTTTCGCAGGAGAGATGATTTTTCCTTTTTTCTTTTTCACAGGGAGCGGGACTCAACGCTAGTGTTGTTTTTAGAGACGCCAAATGTCATTAGGGATGCAGGAGACCTAAAGATCTCACCATTTTTAATGATAACTTTTAATATGCGCTGGAAATCGTTCTTTACCGACAGCGGGAGACTATCGACTGAGCACAGATCCAATTACTTCAAAGAGCTGCCGAATTCATCAAAGTATCAAAGTTCCGACGCTGACCTCCATACTCCACTCTCTTCACTACATGCCTTCGTTGCCAGCGAAATAGGTCAGCTGTGTGAGTTTTAGATTCACAGAATTCATTACCACTTGCAGCGTGGCCTACACAATTACGTCATAAATATCTACACAATGCATCAGTTCATCATTTTATACCCCCCTCAACAGTAAATACAAATACAAATCTGCTGCAGTTTTACTGTTTTACTGATCACCATAAGCAAACCACTCAGCAAAGGACTGCTTAGATTACTATGCCTTTTGCATGAATCTGATGTATACGAATAGAAACTCCTAATGTCCCTGACCAGGCTATAGCCATGGCCTCCCAGGGTGATGCGACCATATGTTGAATGCTAACTCTGGCCATTGCACCACCAGTCCATCAGATCCAAAAGTTCTTGGCATGGAGTCTTCCATCAGAACACTCATCTCCATACATCCAAATTCTCAATAACTGTTTCTATGGAGACGCTATCAAACTCAATGGCAGACACAAGTGTGTGTGTGTGTGTGTGTGTGTGTGTGTGTGTGTGTGTGTGTGTGTGTGTGTGTGTCTGTGTGTGTGTGTGTGTGTATGTGTGTGTGTGTGTGTGTGTGTGTGTGTGTGTGTTTTGGCAGGTCCCTGGCATGTGGTAACTGTGGGTTAATAATAGCCCAGCCTGTCTGGACGCTCACCCTATGAACAGCACACAGGCCTTGGCAGCCATGCGTCCATACCAAGGGACAGCACTGCCCACTCACCAGATAGACAGAGCCATGTCGTACATTTTTATGAAACAGCCAAACTTACCCAACTTTTTTCGTGAATCGTTAGCTGGTGTCATTTGTGTGAGTGTGTGTGTGTGTGTGTCTGTGTGTGTGATCAGATGGTGCATGTGTAGGAGGTCTATGAATATGTGAAATTGTGTGTGTTTGTGTGTATGTACACTCAAACGAATGTGTGTTATCTGGACACAGATATGTGTTGTTTTCAATGCATATTGTGCAACAAATAAAAAAAGGAAACAACACAAACTGTATTGTCCCTATCTGGACACAGAGATGTGTGTTAAAAACAACGCAAGAGGGTATATGTTGGTCTGTGCATGTTTGTGTGTGTGTGTTTATGTGCATGTGGGTGCATGTGTGTGTGTGTGTGTGTATTTGTTCCTGCTATGTTGTAATACACTAAGGTATATCATTACTGAGGTGTATCAATTTCCTTCAAAAGCTTTCTTTGATTGCCACTAAGGAGGCTTACATCCAATATTTGTTTATCTCAAGGGCTCGAATATGAAGTTTAATTTATTTGCAACCATAAACAAATTATAGGTGTGAATGCTACATCTAGGTAACCTTGGCAGCCAATGGTTTATTAATACTGAGATTTTATTTAATAGTTTGTTCAGAATTTATTTATCTGATACAGTAAATCAGTGCATTTAGAACATGCGAATAATCTTCACTTCACTTTACCCAGTTTGAGGTTTGATTTAAATTTGACTTCATTTGTTTGTCTAAAACAGTAAATTAGTGATACAGACAAGATGACACCGTAGTATAAAGACTTGACTTTGTAGTACAGAATCACCAATGTCAAAAAAACAAACAAAAAAAAAATATATATACAAATAAATAATCCTGACTTCACTTTACCCAGTGGGTACAGTAAACTAGAAGAACAGCAGAACAATTTGTTGCTCTGAGCATCAAAGGTCCAGCGCAGCAAAGCTGCCGAGCGGGGAAGGTCCAGGGCAGTGGCTGGTGTGCAGGGTGATGGATGGGTTGTACAGGACACGCGGTTAACTCAGCTCTGTCCTGCCAAAGTAAAAACGCGTCAGCTGAGCGGGCATTAGACCAGTGTTACCTGCTTGCTGAAAACTGTGTGTGTGTGTGTGTGTGTGTGTGGGTGCTTGTGTGTGTGTGTGTGTGTGTGTGGAGGGGGGGGGTGTCAGTGATCAGTTTCCACACCCCAGCCTAAACCTCTCACTGTCGATCTCACTTCGCTGACATAAAAAGGGTATGGGGGAAAAGTCTCGAGTCAGGAATCTCCGCACTGTTGGCTCTTGGAGGTTACGTCGAGTTCAGCAGTTTGGGGAGTTTGTGTTGAAACCCATGTCGTGACCAGAACATTTGGCTTGTGTCAAAAGGAGAGATGGTTTGCAATGTTTGACTAGATTTTTTCTCTTTTTTTTTGTCCTTGTTCACTTTGAAAGGGTGTGGAGAAGAGAAGGGGGCGTGCGGTGAGCAACGGCTGTTTTGACAAGGCCTCTCGAAAATTAATTTCTGGACTGACCGGACGTGAGGGAGTGTGTTTGTTCACTGTCAGCAGTGGGCAGGAGTCATCTGGCGAGCACCTTGTATGCATTTTGTCTCTTGGCGGCTGGCAGCTTAATTTTGCTTCACTTTCGGCGGCGGTGTGGTGGTGGTGGGCGAAGCTCTGCGGCTGTTTTGACACGAGCTCTCAGCCCTTTGACAGAAACCCCCGACACTCCGACGCTGTGATCTCTGTAAGCAGGCAGCGGATGATGCTCACACACACACACACACACACACACACACACACACACACACATACACACACGTACACACACATGTACACACACACACACACACACACACACACACACACAAACACACACACGAACACAGACACACAGAAACAGAAACATAGCTGACACAATAGCACCTTTCATTCTCACTGACGTTCATCTGAAGGTCTGTAGGTGGACTGGGGATATGTCGAGGTGGGCGGATGGATTCCGAGAAGTGGCCGCAGAAGTCCCCTCCAGACCCACCTGAAGCGAGGAGAGACGACAGCTCAGCAAAAGAGAGAGAGATAGGAGAGAGAGAGAGAGAGAGAGAGAGAGAGAGAGAGAGAGAGAGAGTGGACATCGGATGTCACAGGACGATCGAAGAGTGTATGGGTGAGGAAGAGGAAAGTGCTGGAGGGGCTTTTTTTGGGGGTGGGCTGTAGTTGCAGCCGGTGGTGTACTTTCAGCAGTACAGGGTGTGCCGGGAGGGTGGGAGGCCGAGGTGTGTGTGTGTGTGTGTGTGTGTGTGTGTGTGGAGGGGAGGGGAGGGGGGCGTCAGAGCGGGACAATGAATGTGGCGAAGAGGAGAGAGCAATCAGCAAGCCTTCCTTCAGCTAGACGGAGCGATGTGCCACCCGCACAAACAACCAATCACGCGGCGACAGTGACGGATGGCTCGGTCCGCTCCCAGATCTATCAGCGGAGGCCGGCCGGGCCAGGCTCGCACTCCCGCTACCCCCTCTCCGCCACGCGCACACTCGCCAGCCGACGGGACGGAACGGGACCCCAGCGGCCAGCTAAACGCTCGCTAATGGACAGAGCCTGGGCAAATAGATCATTAATTGTGCATAATGTGCGATCGGGACTTTTAAATATCTTGACCTGAGACGCAGCCCGCTCTGACAGCTTTTCATTACTCCTCCCTCTCAGTCAGACACACACACACTAACACACACACACACACACACACACAACACACACACACACACTCTCACACACACTTCATTTTCGAGGAGGGAGGGGGGTGTAGAAGGAGGATGAGTCACAGTCCTGATGTACTCCTGAGCACTACATACACACACACACACACACACACACACACACACACACACACACACACACACACACACACACACACACACGTCTTTCTGTCTAATGGCTGACAAATTCACGGCGGCTGCATCAGAATTAGTTGTGCCCTGCCTTAAATGTCACTGGCGGCTGAATCTACGACAGCATTTATTAACATGCTAAATAAAGGGAAAAATGGAGGGAGGGAGGGAGGGAGGGAGGGAGGGTGATGGACGGGGAAGAAGAGCGAGATGTTTTGATTGGGCACGAGCGACTGGACCGATCTGTTTATCTACCTAACCTGCTCTCACCTCGTGGGGAATTAATGCGACACGCTAACCTCCAGTGACGCTTCCAATCACTTTGAATGCCACTATAGCTGACTTGACTGCCATTAGAGACCCTATTTGTGAAATACTTCTGAACTGGTGTCTCAGACTGGATTTGAAAACACAAAGACCTAAAACTGATACCTGAACTACACATTAGCCACCTGTTTTTTTTTTTTTTTAGTTTTTTATTTCAATGGATCTCTTGCATGTTTTTTTGCAGAACATTAACGTCAGTTGCCTCTGAGATATTTAGAGAAAACAGTAATAAAAACAGAAATGTGCTGATTGTATTTTGTGATAAGGGCCACTTCTACCACCTCCCCCTCATCTAAATCATATCATTAACTTATCATTTGGTACACCATATAAAATGATGGTGCCATTGTGAAGTCTAATAACTACCATAAAGGCTTATGAAGAGAGAAAGGACTCTCATCACAGCTAATCACTTCCTGGGTTTTATGGAACAGGAGCTCATTAGGCTGTGTTTTTGTGTTGTCTTAAACAGTTTCGACACAGAAAAAAAAAAAACTTCCCTGGTCTATCTTCACTTCACCGCAAAATGAATCCCTACCGCACATCATGAAGTAAAATCTCTGGCTGTTTCAAACGATTACCACTACTTTTCGAATGATGTGTTTTACAATGCAAGCCTGGCATTACGGCTGCAATTATCTATGTGTTCATTAAGCTGATGCTATAATCCGAAGTGATTCGTAGCTCGGGGAAGGTGCACACTTCATCATTGTTTGTACAGACTGGGGAAGACCCAATAGCTTCAACCAGGTGGAAGCAAGCCAGGTCACATGGTACGAGACGGCACAGTCTGTTCTTTGTCCAATCTAGCCGTATCTGTGGAAACATCCAGAAGAGAGACAAGCAAGAGACAATCCAGAAGAGAGACAAGCAAAAGACAGAGTTGTGTAACAACAAACAGAAGTTTAGAAGCAACTTCTCAGGACTGTAGAGAAGGAAAGAAAGAAAGAAAGAGAGAGAAAGAGAGAGCGAGAGAGAGAGACTGATAAGAACTGCTTCTTGCAAGCACTTCATTAGCAATGATCTCATGCTTCACGCCAGACTGGGTGAAGACACACCATCTATTTTTAGACGTGCGAAGCCACACGTCTCCAAATCGAAGCTGAGAACGACTCGTGCCATATCACTCCCTCTTCTCTCTCTTTCTCTCTCTCTCTCTCTCCTCCCTCGCCCTCCTCTCTCTGCATTACTTCAGCACATGACTACTTGAAAACGAAGAAAAAATAGCTTTTTATCACAAACAACATTCTTGGGAGTTCTTTGATGATACCTTTGAAGTCACTGGTTTCATCTTTGTTATCAATGCTGATAAATGGATGTGTGTGTGTGTCTTTGGCACATAGTATGTACGTTTGTGTGCATTAATGTTGAGCTCTTATGGGTACCATACATATGAGATGAGATGAAGACGTGTGTGTGTGTGTGTGTGTGTGTGTGTGTGTGTGTGTGTGTGTGTGTGTGTGTGTGTGTGAATTAATTGTGCGCTCAAAATGTATACCATGCATGTGAGCACTATGTATGTGGTATGTGTACATGTTTGTGTGCATACAAAATGTAACCCAGATTATGTAAGATCTGTAAGCCACACGTGGGTAGGAAAGTTGGAAGCTGACTTGCTCCCTAAAGAGAGGAGAGATGTCACGCGCTCTCCCCCTCAGAAGCTTTGACCTTGCTCCTCCTGGATGCTTCCCGGTGCCATCATCACTGACTTATGGCCTGCTAAGGGAAAAGAAAAAAATAACAAGAAAAGGATAAAAAAGAGAGTGCAGAGAGAAAAAAAGAGGAGAGAGGGGTTAGAATGTTGCAAACACTGAATGTAACATGATTACCTTCATTATCTATGCTGCTGGTCCAGCGAGCCGAGGCGATTGCCATTGCTTAGCCCTTCCACCCACGTGGAACGACCTATTTATCAAGACGCCATCTTGACAGGTTGTTGCTCATCCCAACGCTTATCTGTCCACCCTTCCTCCTCTTGCACTTGCTCTTTCTATCTCTCTCTGTCTCTCTCTCTCTCTCTCAGGGGATGGAGGGAGTGAAGAGAGAGAGAGAGAGAGTGGAAGAGAGAGAGAGGATAAAAAGAAAGAGGGGAAAAAACAGAGAGACAACACAGGAGGGGGGAAAGGTGATTGGTAGCGAGGTGATTTTTCTTTTCCGCTGCCCCGCATCTGATAAGTGTGTTTGTTCTTCTGTGTCCAGGGGTGCGCTTAATCAACAACGGCCCCAAAAGCACAATGAATTTTGTGTGTGTGTGTGGGGGTGCTGATAAGCGGAGCATCTGTCTGACAATATTTCTCTCATGTCCCGGGTAACAAACACTGAGGAATTTCTGACCACAGGCCGAGGGGAGGCCAGTAGCGAGAGATGAAAACGTGAAATAATAATAATAATAAAAAAATGAAATGGTCTTTGATGTAGATTTATTCCCAGCGCTAAACCACAACACTAGGCCTGCCGTCGCACTTGACTGTAATAACCCTGCTGACATTAGAGTGTAATAAAACCCTCCCAGACAAGGCATTGGTGTCATTTCAGGTCATGCCATTAAGTAATGTACAACGCATTCTTTAGTGACGGTCCAGTTCTCAAATGATCTAAGCTATTTGTGTGTGTGTGTGTGTGTGTGTGTGTGTGTGTGTGTGTGTGTGTGTGTGTGTGTGTGTGTGTGTGTGTGTGAGCATGTGAGATGTGAAAGTGGAGGTAGAGAGCATGATTGATTACAGACGCACTTAGCTAGTACAAGCTAGCCCTTTGTAGCACTATTCCACCAAATTGATAGTACTCATGACTGCTATTACTACTGCTATTGTTACTTCCAGTGTCGGTAGTAAATCATTACAAAGTAATTTGGTCACGGTCATCTCATTAAATGGGCATTGACTAATGCACAATTCCATTACAATTACTGACCTCAGTAAAATTTAGTTTATTTTCAACAGACTCCTGTTAAATCATATATTCTTGCTGCCTTACTAGTCTACTTTAGCTGAATACTTGTTATCTTCAGATTTTTGCATTAAATCCAATTTAATGACAAACGAAAAACAAAATTGTATTACTGAATTAGTAGTAATAAAATACATAACACTTCAAGAGTAATCTGTAATAGATTTGTTTGTTAGTATGTTCCTCAAAAAGTGTTATTAATCCTGCTATATCCAATACTATAGTTATTTCTATTATTTCTTTGCCATTGCGTCTTGCATTGCTATAGTGATATGCACATTAGACAGCTAAAGAATAGGCATTTGATAACCAGAAAAATCCCTATTGTTGCCTTGGTAGACGTCAGACTCTGTTAATTCAAAGTCACATCTTCAGTCGAATAGTCACAGACAGAAGAAGAGGCCGTATTACTGAAGAGGATGAAAATGTCACAGAACAAAAGGAACCGTCCCAGCCAGGTTGGGCACAGCTCTCTTTAAAACGCTGCTGCATGTGTCCTGTTAGGTTACGCAACGTGCCGCAACCACACGGCTCTGTCTCACGTCAGACACTTCTCCCTCTGAAGAGGACTTGCTCTCTTGAGCTGCTTTCGTTCTTTATGCTTTGCAGAACCGCAATTGAGGAATTTCCGATGAATCTCTAGCCAACGTTCGTTCTCAGTAGTCGAGGCAGACGATTTGTCTGATGTGTCCGTTGGAGTGGCCATTAGGTTAGGTGTGGGAAGGGCTGTCAAACCTTAGTGTACCCACACATTCTGTCCCCCAAATTGAGGTTTTTGCACAAAATAGTGTAATCACTTCCATCATGACATGTCAACAGCACTTCCCCAAGCCCTCTCCATACAGTGACTGGCCCCAGGAGAACAGACAGACTTTTTACAACCTATCCTAACCCCCTCCCTCCAACACACACACACACACACACACACACACACACACACCACACACACACACACACACACACACACACACACACACACACACACACACACACACACACACACACACACACACACACACACACACACACACACACACACACCCACCGTGTCCGTGCTTCAATGACTCTCACAAAAGATGCTCTGAAACACCCCTTCCCCCCCAAACACAAACTTCTCACAAGGTATGGAGAAGAACTCCCTCTGAAAAATGTCAGATATGAGTGGACTGAGCTCTGACAGCCACGGCAAAAACATTTTCTTCCGCTGGACATATGGAGGTGAAATCTATGCCCATCGGAGTATCTCTGACCGTATACAGCTTTAATCAACACCTTACTGACAACCTCAAAACAAAATCCCATTCCGCTTGAAAGGGGCCAGCTAGCACAACAGTCCTCTGCACTCCCAGTCATTTCCCCCGTTCCTGTCCTTTTGTGTTCTCATTCTTCCTCCTTTTCCTCCTCCATCCTCTTCCTCATACATTCTTCACATCCCTCCTTATGGGTTACACCTGTAATCACATCTCGCTGGAGTTATTTTTAGCCTGCAGATTCCGGGCGCTTCTGCCCCTGCCGATCCTCCCCCCCCCCCTCCCAGGGGAAATAAATGTTCCCTTGCGCTGACATCAGCCCTGTGTTTCCCATTGATCAAACCAGGGATGAGGCCTAAATTGCCCAGGCCCCAGCCTGCTTTGCAACCTGGCAGCCAAACTCCCTGACAGCCTCGGGATGACCAGAGCACCTTTTTTTCTTTTTGTTTACCTCAGAGAGCTTCCTCTCTCTCTCTTTCCCTCTCTCTCTCTCTGTCTCTCTCTCTCTCTCTCCCTCTCTTTCTGTCTCTCTCTATCTCTCTCTCTCTGTGCAGCTGCTGTTGCATGGCTAACCGGTGCCGGAGGACCCAGGGAGTTTGCTCTGTTTGATAGTGTTTAAGAGTTAACCTCTTGCTAGAGTAGGTGTACGCTATAGACTTGTGGCAGTGTGGGCAGGAAAATGTGAAAAAGGGGATTCAGCTGACCCTCCTCTTGTCCACACACACACACGCACGCACGCACACACACAGAAAGAGAGAGAGAGAGAGAGAGTTTTGTGCTTAGTAGTAGTCCATAGAAAAAATTGTTGGACAAAATAAATTGTTCTCATGAAGTAATAAATATATAATTAATAAATAAATAAATAAATAAATAAATAAATACTTAATGAAGATTAGTGTAGTAAACTTGTAATTTGTTCCTTTTGATGAAAACAAATTTCCCTTTACAGAAACAAAATAAAATGTCCCCATGTGATTTTAAAGCGTTGCTTAGTTTTTAAAACATGCTTAGTTTTGTTTCAAAGGAGCTGGATATTAATAATTATCAATCGACTCCTACAATCTAATGAGACAATGACAAAGTGCATACTGTTTGTTTGCAGTAAAACAAGTTTCATATTAAATTATATACAAATGCACCAGATTAGGTTTTGGCACAAATTCTCAACATGCTTATTCTGAAATGTTTCTGTTTGAATTACTATTGTACAGTATAGTATCACAATATCAAGCCTTGGAATACAATTCTATCTAAAAAAAACATGAAATAAAAGTTGTTAAAATGCCTACACTAGTGGAAATCACCCCATTGTAATCTGATTTTACTTGAACAATACAGTTTGTTTCTGATTTTGTGTCAGTGTCTGTTAGTTTCCTCTGCATTGGGTGATTTTGTCCCATTTTGTGATTGTTTGTTTATGTTTGCTTGTTTGTTTTAGATTAGTTCCGTTTTTAAACACTGAGAACACTCAAAAAAAAAAAAAAACAGCTTACTGCAGCACACACTGGACAAACACCCTGGTCTCCCCAGGGAGCAATTAGTGTAAGAACGGCTTATGAAAGGAAGAGGGCACCCTTGAAGCATTCTTTCCTCACTCTCTCCCTGTGTGTGTGTGTATGTGTGTGTGTGTGTGTGTGTGTGCGTGCATGCGTGCGTGTGTGTGTGTGTGTATGTGTGTGTGTGTGTGTGTGTGTGTGCGTGCGTGCGTGCGTGTGTGTGTATGTCTATGTGTGTGTGTGCGTGTGTGTGTTTGTCTGTGTGTGTGTGTGTGTGTGTGCGTGTGTGTGTTTGTCTGTGTGTGCGTGTGTGTGTTTGTCTGTGTGTGTGTGTGTGTGTGCTGAAGGGGATGCAGCTGTGAATACGGCTACATTGCTGTTCCAATGGAGATCCCCAAGCTTAGCGTAGCGATGCACACTTTTCTTCACAGCACTCCCCAAAGAGAAGATTCATCTCACAGGGTTGTTGTGTGGGTTTCTGCAACTCATATGTATGTGCACGGAACATCGGAACATTCTGGAGTCTATTCATGCAAATAGTTCCACTCATGCTAGTGCTAACGTCGCTAGTTAAAACATAATCCTGCGGTTCAGAGGGAATTGAGAAGGAAATAATGAATAAACATTCGTCTGCTTAAACACACACACACACACACACACACACACACACACACTCACACACACTCACACACCAACATGCACCCAACCACCCACACACACATACACAGATAAAATGGCACACTTATACAGTTTCACCCTTCGATGCTCAATTTAGATTGAGTCAGTCCTGTGAATGATAATTAATTCATAAGCATGAAATAATGTTCTATGAATTGACCTTAAAGTTCTGCTGCCTTTAATTCTTTAGCAGGTAGCAACAGTAACAGAGCAACCAAACAGGCCTACCCAAGAGGGGTCTTGGTAGCTTTGAAATCAGATGAATCTGAGAACACATTTGAAATTGCTCTGGCCGATCCACCTGGACACTCTTCGGGATATATCGTCTGATGCAAAGATAAGGCATTATTCTTGTGTTGTGTATTATTGTATCAAAATAAAAGCGCTCATGCATTGAAAGGTAAGTGCTGCTGTCTATATCTATCTTCCTTTGTCTGACTATGATGTAAGCACAGGCAATGCCCATCCATGGCTGTTAGTCTTTTAGTGTTTTTAAAATGCAATCCCCACATGGTGGAAGGGTTACAGTGGTGCATCATGGGTATTTTAAGGTTGGCAGGTGAGAAGGAGACACAAGTCATTTTTTTTAAAGTGGATGAAGTCTGATGAAACATTGTGAGACTTTTCAGGAATACTATATGCGACAAGTTTCACAATGACAATACAACATGGGGTACGTGTCACCATACATGCTCAAAAAGCATTTCCATTTTTAAAGAGATGTCAGCTGTCCCAGTATGAAGTATACTTACTGTATGTGTGGAGCAATGCTTTAAGTCTGAGTCATTCGTCTGTTTAGTCAATGGGAATGGTTTGACTAAATAGTATAGTCACTGTCAAATTGTCTGTGCCACTTCTGATGGTGGGCAGTACTCTGACACATTTACAGTAAATAATACAATACAGATTTACAGAGACAAATATAGCAGGAACTTAATCACCAGGGTTATTTTTCTTTTCACATTTTGATATAACAAATCGTAACTGTCCCTGAACCTTTGCACGTGTCTGCTGTGTTATGTTATCACAGTTTGATTAGATCTGTGCATTTCTCACCTCTTTCCACATGTACAGTATCTCCTGATCGGATCTCCTGATCGGGCAAATTGCAAAGTCTAGCTGAAGCTAATTTAATACAGAGACTAGATCTATTTGCTAAGTTAATGCATGAGCAAGATCCTAAGAACAAACATTGCACTTTGACCCTTTTTGTGAGTTTAAATCTAATTAGGTACCCCCTTAGCGCTAAATGGGCACCCAGTAGTTTGAAAACTCATACAAATGATAATTGCTAAAGAAAAAATAATAAGAATTACATATAATTATGTCACAGTCTCCCACAAATGCATGTACATTTACCTACAGAGTGTGTATTTATAGTAAGGGCTGGTTGCTGGTGATGTTTTGTTTCTGCATTTTGTTCAGGCCACTACCTTGCGGCTCCATGGCTGTGTTAGTATGCAGAGTGGAACAGTGAACTTTTGAACTGACGGGATAGTCCTGAGGGACAAGACCAATTAATGATCATTATCATCATGATCCTCCTCAAGGGTGGCCATGTCTATAGCTCAGGGGAGATGGGGAGGGTGAGGATAAATACACACACACACACACACACACACAGAAACTCACTCTCACACTCAGACATAAACAAACTCTCTCTCTCTCTTTCACACACACACACACACACACACACACACACACACACACACACACACGCATTGACAACCTCACTCACTCCATCTTTCTCCCTCCCCCCTCTCTCTCTCTCTCTCACACACACACACACACACACACACACACACACACACACATGTGCATGGCCATAAGCAAACACAGACTAAAAAAACAAACAAACACACACACACACACACAGACACACACACACACACACACACATTGCCATGGCCATTGTTATTCTTTAAAACATGTTGCCTTAAAGTAGTACTGAATTCCCCTTTGCATCAGTTTTCAAACTACTGGGTGCCCATTTATTGACTGTCCACACGGCAACCATAGGGAAAGGAGTGGAAAATTCTCCAAGGACCCCTCATAATCGCAACACATCAAACGTTAATCATGTAGCTGTATAGCCTTTTTTTCTGTTAGATGCTTATGTTATATGCATTTTATAGAGTGCTAATACCACAATAGTCATGTTAGCAAACTTTGACAGTATGTAGGATTTTTTTTAAGGATTGTTGTTTCTTTGTCAAATGTAGGCCTATTGTGTTGAACACATAGTGTTTGCTTCACATAACTTTCATTTTGTTGGCAGTTAATTAATAGTAAAGTGTTTTGACGTATTGATGTAACATATCAGCAGATCAATTGGGCAAATACTGATACTGTAGCATTTTTCGCCATATAAGACAATTTTTTTCAATTTCATTTTTTACAAATTCATATTTTGTAGCAAACTCTGTCAGGGACCCCCTGACAATGTTCTGCGGACCCCTGGGGGTCCCCGGACCCCACTTTGAGAACCAATGCTCTAGAACACTCATGTCAAAGTCATGTCAAAGTCTCGAGGCTCGTGGACAAGTAAGAATAAGATCCAAATCTCAAAGTAAGCCTGTAAACATTTGCATTTACGCTGCCATTCAAAGGTTTGGGGTCACAGACATTTCTATAGATTTTCATAGTAAAAATGCAATATTTTACCTTTATCAGCTTCTACCTTTCATGTTTCCGAAGTAATCTGTTCTGTTGATGTTGACACTGGTGTTTTGCAGGTACTATTTCACCAAGCTGCCAGTTCAGGACCTTTGAGGAGTCTGTTTCTCACTAATGTATTAGTCCTCTTGCTCAGTTGGACACTGGGGCCTTCTTATCCTTTTGCTATTCTGGTTAACGCCAGTTCTGTGAAGGGAGTAGCACTCAGCGTTGATGAGATTTTCAGTTTCTTGACTATTGCGCTCTTAGAACAGCCTTAATTTCTCAGAACAAGAACCGATTAACATAATTCATAGTAAAGTTCTTTGTTTCTGGCCATTTTGCCTCTGGCCAGTTGTATTGCTTAATGGAAAAATAACAAAAATAAGGACATATCAAAGTGACCCCCCAAACCTTTGGACTGAAGTGAAAGATCATAGGATTTATGGTTTATTTAAGAATATATAGTCTTCATAGGATTTAGCTTGAGTATGATTTTTCTACTTAGAATTTCTGCTGGAGAGAAGGCTCTAGTGAGAACCCATCTTTTAGCAGGCCACACACTGTAATTTATCTGAACTTGAAAATTATATTCATTATTCTAAGAAAGTGTCACCAAACTGCTACAGTCTTAAGGGTGATGTGGCACAGATTGGAAATCAGAGTATTCTAATGAAACACATCTCTGGTGCACTGGGTGCACTAACACACATCCTCTAGAAATAAAACGATTCTTGTTTGCCTCACGCCGAGTTGAGGGAGAGTTTGTTTGTGAGGTGTCAGGCAGCACGTCTCGTTCAATTAGCACCGTTGGCTTGTCTAGCTTGTCCACCGACGCCGGTCAACAATGTGACCTCCAAATTGGCAACTTCAGTAAACAACAGAGTTATATTTAAAAAACGAATAAATACTCTTTATTCCAGTATGATTATTAAAATCATGACAATTAAAATGTTGATGGGAGATGTCGTCAATTCAAACAAAGTGAGCCCCGCTCCATATTCACCATGTGCTTGTGTGAACCCAATTACTAGAGTCTGTGAGCGAGGCAAAGGTTTGTTATGTTAGGAATATTAAATAATGAATGGTAACGAGATCACAAGCAGGCTTGGCCTAGAAAAATTAACAAACTTGTCTCCTCAGTCCTGTTTGTGTGCGATCACAATAAAAGATGAAAAGGAATTGTGGGAACCCAACAAGCAGCTGGGCCCCATGACGGATCTGGCTTGAATTTGGCCCACGTGCGGCCCGACGTCGGCAACTCTTGGGAAAATACATCATTACTTATTATTCATGTGTTTTGGTCTGAAGTGGGCAGCTCATTAGTACAGCTTAATTACAAAGAGCGAACCACCTTCGAAAGATGGCCATGGGAATCCAACTGACCGAACCAGCTTATTGAGCTGAAAAAATGAGATTGTCTTATGTTATTAGGCTTGGTGTCGCACTTTGGAACCCCGAGCGAGAACCATAAATGTTCATCATATGTGCTTGTACAATACATGCTACAGTATATATAGGGTATTCCTCAGTAATGCTACTTGGATTTTTAGACCAACGTTGAGCATGCTTTTGTTTGTGAGGTGATGTGGCTGTTAGAACTGGTTTTACCCACTCCACTTCCTTCACTCCCTAGGTGCTCCCATCAGAATCATTCATGCCTCCATCTTTGGGCCGTTTTGATTCGTAAGGAAGCATCACCTTGAACCCAGTAATTGATGGAACAAGTCTACAAAACGGTCCATCTCGGCGAGAGAAGCAGCAGGACATGTCCTGCTACCCACAAGTGAGCACTAGTGTAGTGTAAGTGTGATGGATGGAAGGACTGTGGAGTGTGAGGAAGCAACTTAACCTGTTGAGGAGTACGGTCACAAATATGTGATTAGAATGTTCGCGAACCGAGAGTTCCCTGTCGCAGGAACTGCGACCTATTGCTCAATGGAACTTGATCGCCAGATCAGGTCATCCAATCATAATAGGTCTGGTCCCTACTCAGGGAACCGGTGTTACATCTGTAACCCAGACATTCCACATTATGATGTGACAATTACCCTCAGAGATTTTCCCCATAGACTGTATAAGGAACACTGAAACTATACAGTAGATTGTTTGCGTAAAATTCTAGAAGGAACCAGGAAAATAATTCACTCCTCAACTGGGGTGTGAGTGGTGGTGGTGATGGGGTTGTTAGGTTAACTGAGAAGCATGATGAAAGTGCCTGGAGATCCCAGTTCTCCTGTATACTGCTTTTTTACGCTAGTCTTGAGGAGATGTTTTGACTGAGAGATGTGTTTGCTGGAAATACTTACAGGATATGATGTGGTATCAGTCATGTAATGGTGAATAATCAAGTGGTACAAATATGCTAATAAAATAAATAAATAAATACAGTAAATAAATAAATAAAAGTATTATTTGAAGTATCTTTGGTTAAACTCTTGTATATGATTACGTCATTTATATGGCCCTAGGTTATGTTGTGACTTCTTTACACTTTGTCCTCATGAAACCACATAGCGTATATCATTCACCTACACATTCTAGATTCCAATCTGATGCGACCTAATAAGTGATTTGTGTCACAATTTGCTATGAAGAATGTAAAATTTGTGTCCTTACATAAGAGGCACATTACAATCAAAGCCCATTTCAACATCTGAGTTGACACATGAGGCGTCTCATCCTCTTTGATGAGGGAAACACAACATAAATCAGACACAGCGGAAAATGTGTGAATAATGCAAGTGCTCTCATGGCACAAGGCAAAAAGGAACAAGTGCGGAGGAATGTTTTTATTTCCCCCCGTTTAAACAAGTCGAATCTAATTCATCACCACGCTACCTCACCCCGCCTGGCGCGGTGGAGACCTGCTGCGGTTCGCGTTCGCGTCCCCGTTAGGTGACACTTTTGGGTCGACTCCCAAATGGAAACCTGCACAGGAACTGGGTCACTGTCTTAAGTCTGCTGCTTCCTGTTGAATCTGTAAAACTGACTCAGTGAAAGAGTGAGGGAATGGTGTGTGTGTGTGTGGGGGGTTCTTTCTTTCTTCTGACGTTATGATGATGATGATTATGATTTTGGATTGTGTCAGATGGTATCACAGCGCGGAGTAATCTTTTCAGGCAAATGTCAGTGCGTGTGTGTGTGTGTGTGTGTGTGTGTGTGTGTGTGTGTGTGTGTGTGTGTGTGTGTGTGATATGCATGTATGAAACAAGAAACCCCTTCACACAGGAAGGGATGGGGAAGAGATATTTACGTACATGTGTTGAATGTCCCTGTTTGACTTCTTGACTAGCGTAAGCTTTTAGCTGCTGTTCACCGCACATGGCTGCTCTGACAGGGTTCAGTGCTTTCCACTGAGGGCATTATCACCTCCTTCTGCGTTACTGAAGACTGCAGGCAGGTGAGGAGGAGGAGGAGGAGGAGATGCAACTTTTTCATGTAGGACACAATGTGTATTTCTGTTTCTGTGTGTACCTGTATACTACTGTACTGGAATATCAATGCTTATCTTTCATCATATGTGGGAGGGGGAGAAAGAGAGAGAGAGAGAGACAGACAGAGAGAGAGAGAGAAAGAGAGAAATAGATAGACAGAGAGAGATAGACAGAGAGAGAGAGACAGAGAGAAAGAGATAGACAGAAAGAGAGATATAGACAGACAGTGAGAGAGAGAAAGAGATAGAGAGAGAGACAGACAGAGAGACAAAGAGAGAGAGAGAAAGTCTGTATGTGTGGTTTGTAGAGGTTTTTGTCCCATTTGGTTGTACTACTTTGTTTCTGTCACATCTGTGTGTTTGTGTGTATTGAGAGTATGCAGGTTAAGGCATGAACATACAGTGTGTGTGTGTGTGTGTGTGTGTGTGTGTGTGTCTGTGTGTGAGTGTGAGTGTGTGTGTTTGTGTGTGTTTGTGTGTGCATGTCTCTCTCTCTCTCTCTCTCATAAGCACATGTACTCTGATAGACTTCCTCCCTGGTAGTCAAATTCCAACAGTGCAGCTCTGGCATGTGTGCCGGATGATAATATTCAAATCCACAGCCCTGTAATCGGTGGGCCAGTTCAGTACCACACACACACACACACACACACACATACACACACACACACTCTCACACACACACCGGCAGATGCATCGCCTCGCAGGTCATATCTTCAAGCTTGCGGGGATATAAATTCTGCTCCACTTCCAGCTGCATGGGATTGTGGGAGTTCTCTGTGAGGGGCAGTGGGTGGAAAGGATGTCATAACTGCCTGCTCAGCCCACCGGAAATCTACGAGGGAACGGGCAAATATATGGAAATCATACCGTGTGTGGACACTGTAAGGTGAACTTATTACCGATGTGTAAGTGTGTGTGTGTGTGTGTGTGTGTGTGTGTGTGTGTGTGTGTGTGTGTGTGTGTGTGTGTGTGTGTTACAGTAAATGAGGCGCGTCTGTGTCATGTTATACGATGGTGAGTAATTGTCCAGATCCAAATGAGAAGTGTCACGTTTGTAAATACTTACTGGAAGCTGCGTCTCTTCTCTATGTGTGACAGTAAGTCATCTTGTGCTCAACAGCCCACATCCAAATGACATCATCTGAGGCCCAGGGGTTCTCAGTCCCCTCCGTATACATCATCAAAGCCCAGGAGATCTCTCTTTTGACCTTGACATTTGACCTTTGACCTCCAACATCAATTCACTTCATCTTTGAATCCATACAAATACTCATACCAAATTTCAGGCATGTGTGTCAAGGCATTCTTGAGATATCGCACTCAGAGTGTTCGGGGAGAACCGGCACAATGAAAGTTAAAACAGAATTTAAAAAATATGTTATAGTTTGTCAATAATTTTAACACAAAACACTGCTGGGTTAAACAAAGAGCATCTGTTTTCATATAATATCAACAAAAAAAGTCCAAATGTATGACTGTTACAGCTAATTTATTGCATTATTGATTAGCCATTGCAGACTATATGTTACGGTGTTATGCTAGCTCACAATAACCTTTAAATATGCTTATTTTGGCCATATCCACTTGATAAAACCAGTAAATATAGTTGATAAACTGCTTATTTCTTACATGTCTGAAGCATTTGGTCCAACAGTGATATTTCAAGTTGCTGTGTTAACTTTAATTGGGTGATCGCGGCACAAAAATAATATCATAATCCATAACTCGCAATGAGAATGAAAATCAGTTAATTTTACCATAGAGACTGGTGTTACAACTGACCCGCACAGGTCATGTTTTTATTTTCATTTAATTGCATTTGCTGTGACTATATAAATCAAATGGCACTCATGATAACTTGAAACAGAGGGACTGAAGATATGAATGACATGTGATTGAAGTCCACACGCTCAAATTTCACGAAGCAAACTTAAACAGTTGCGGTTAAAAAATAAAGAAAAAATTGCGATGCTTGAATTTTGCACTATTTTGCTTAATATCTCTGGTCGTATTTATAGTAGACCATTCATATTTGGATGGCTGTAAGATTATACATAATTACATGATATGTGTCTGTTTACGTTTCCGTAGCTACACCATATCTTGAGAATAAAACACTGTTACATTTGTACCGCTGTTACAATTGTACCAGTTCTCCCCTACCCAGATGTGAACGGCACCCAGTGAGATATGGGGTTTCGGAGCTGAGGAAAGGGGGGAGAGGAGAGGAGGGGAGCCGGGGGGTGTTGGGGGCTCGCCTCAAAACATCAGCTGTGTTTGTATAATTGGCTTTATTAAAAGGCGTTCGTCTTGGAGACGCTGTTCGCCTAAAAGACGTAATAAGCCGGCAGCACGAGTTTTAATCTCTGGATGCGAGGAGGGAGCATCTGCTGCCGACGCTGGTTAGGGAAGCACCAGGAGTTGACGCCGGGAGTGTGTGTGTGTGTGTGTGAATGGGGAAGAGGCGATGAAGTCATTATAAACTTCATCATAAATTATAGACTTCAGGTGATGTGCTACCCTATGCTTCTCTTGGCTGCACTCGGATATGCTTTTCAGATTTTTTCTGTGTGTATGTGTGTGTGAGAGAGTGTGTGTAAGTGTGTGTGAATATTCTGTATTCTGTGTGTAAGACAGAGAATACGGGAATACATTAATCTGCATAACGTTGCATAACCTGGTGATAACACTAGTGGGAAGAACCTCTGGGAATGTTTGAGCACACTTGCCCAGGCCATCTTGAATGACTTGACTCACACCTTTTGCTCTTTAGGGAGCATAGGTCATTCATAAACTTCCTCCAGCTGGTTCAGTGTTTGGCGATCTTCACCTCTTTCTTCCAAGATGTTGTTGCTTTCTTGAGTTCTGCCTCGCCAGACCTTTTCCAGCCGTTTCTTGGTCTTTCTGGTTTTCTGTTACATTGTGGGTTCCAGGTTAAGGCCTGGCTGGTTGTGTTGGAGGATGGTTTTCTTAAGGTGTGCCCGATCCAGCCCTGTTTCCTGTGTTTGATTTAAGTTTCAATTTGTTCTTGTTGTGTGGTTTACAAGAGTTATTCATTTGTGATGGTAGATAGATAGATAGATAGATAGATAGATAGATAGATTGATAGATAGATAGATACTTTATTGATCCCCAAGGGGAAATTAGTAGGAGTAGGAAAGGAGAAAGCCCTACGAGTATGTGTCAAAAAGAGAGTGAGGGAGAGAAGTGTGTGTGTGTGTGAGAGAGAGAGTGTGTGAGAGAGAGAGATAGAGAGCGAGAGAAACTATTTCTGTCAGTGTGAGTGTGAAGGTCTCATTGGATCTTGCTGGAAAGGAAGTACATCCAAGTAGAGCAAGTGAATCTCAGATGGTTATTGACCAGCAGCACTAAAACATGACTTTGCACTGCTTCTCTGTATTGGAGCAGACATAACATTTCCCACACACATCCAAACCTAGCAGACACATAGTCCTTTTATCGAAGTATATGTACAACGTTTCTATCAATTTATTCAGTTGTGTTTGAAGCTTTTTTGAAGATTTCCGGGTATCACACAACTCTATTTGCTGTTGTCAGATAAAGAATCTAGCTGCATATGTACAGGAATATTAAAACAATAAGAATAGAGTACCAAAGTGTGACGTAGCGTTTCCATGACAGCAGTGTCACTGGATCTAAACAAACTTTCGAAGTGGCTTCAATAGCATTGAATGTAGACATGTGGCATCATTTCTAGCTAATAAATTGTTTTCTAAAACTGATAGTTCCGGTCCTTGATTGTGATTGGCTGAATCACGTTCGATGCCGTTGTAAAATCCAGCACAAACATTCACCTTGACCGCATTTCGTTCTATATTTCTGCGCTACCATAACTTGATACAAAAGTTAAAGTAGCTGCGTCTTGACGTTGCTTGGTAACCATTCAGATAGAGGAAATGTGAAATGTGTTAGCATGTTGCTATGCTAGCGGGCTCAGACGTAGCCATAGAGGGAGGAAGATAGCAGTAATCAAAAACATCTACATTTTCCCTACTTAAATACAGTTGCACGAGTAGTTGATAAAAATGTGTAAGGTACGACGGAGTATTAGGGCCAAAATATTTTTGCCATGGCGAGATTAAACTCGACATGTTGACTTTAAAGTCGACATGTCGACATTAAACTCGACATTTCGAGAATAAAGTTGAAATGTCATGTCGACTTTAATCTCAACGTGTCGACTTTAAAGTCGCCATGTCGACATAAACTCAACATTTCGAGAATAAAGTTGAAATATCATATATCTACTTTAATCTCGACGTCATGCCGACATTAAACTCGAAATATAGTTTAAACATAGCCTACAGTTTAAGCTATGTAGCCTACACTAACACACAATAGGTTGCTAGGTTGCTAGGTTGCGGGGACGCTGGCGAGACACGGCGCTCCGTCTGGCATCATGTTTTTGTTTGTTTTTATGTAATGTTCGTAATTTTATGTAATGTTCTGTATTTTTTTTTGTATTTATTTGTCAAGTCAAATGTTTTCAACTTTTATTTACGTTATTTTCGATAGTTTTGTGTTATTCTTGGTCCTTTTTTTCTGGCTGATAACTAACGGTAACGTTAGTTTCTATTCTACTGGGCTGATGAGCTTGCCTTGACTAGCCGTCCCTCTTCCATCTGACGCTGCACATCCTCTGTCTGGACTCGTCTGGACGGAAAGATTGCTCAGGGCAATGGGCCTACTCTGGCGAGAGATCTGCAGCTGCCACGACCACCGAGCTGCGGCTGACCTGCGAGCTGCAATAACGTTAACGTATATAGCCTTTGACGCTGGGTGCCTGCAGTCTGGATTGAGTGCTGACATGGGGAGCTCTGATGGCGACGTCGGGAGCCATGAAGCAATGTCGGGAGCCATGAAGCAACAAACGGTCCTTACTAAAGCCACCGAGCTGCTGATCAGCAGGAAGATCGCCCATCATGACTTCAGACTGTTGTTCTTCTGGTGCTCTGCTCTCCAGACTGCCAGTAAATTCTTTGAGTTGGTCAGTGAAAGAACTTTGTTGGTCTTGCATTGGCAGTTTCCCACATGGGGTCATCATTGCCCTTGGACTTTTTCAGCCGGTTGGAAATTGGACTAATTTTAACATGAATATTATTATTTTATTTATTTATTTTCAATTTGCTGTGTTGTCTGTCTTGTATGTCTTAGTGTCACGGGAACGCTAGCGACTACGCCGCTCCGTCCGGCATCTTTTGTGTTTGTTATTTTTTAAATGTGGTGTCAACACTGGCGACTACGCTGCTCCGTCTGGCATTTTTTGTCTTATTGTCTTTTGTCAATGTCTTGTATGTGGAGCGCTTTGGGTTGCACTTTGTGCATGTTAAATGCGCTATACTAAATAAAACTGACTTGACTTGACTTGACAATATATGACATGAATAATAGGCTTCAAATAGGTGTTATTTCAGATAGATTGCAGATATTCAGATAGATTACGTCTTGTCTGTAAAAGGAACCGTATGTAAGAAAAATATTTTGATGAATCATAAAATGGCCCTGATATGTCACTAGACATTAAGAAATCGTGTTTATTTCAAATACTTATATCACTGACAACAGTAGTTCGGCCAGGATATTGTCATTTAAAAAGTGAAGTTGCAGCCCTCAACTGATGTTGATGTTGTGTTTTGTCATGTCATGTTGTGTTTTGGCCTGATGCGCCACCCTCCACCTATCTACTAATCACAAAGTCAGTAGTGTTTCGCCATCCGGGTTGGCAACCTCGAGTCAGGGGGGAGGGGGAGGGGGAGGGGATACACCGCTCTTCAGTATTTTGAAAGTGATTGCAGTACCAGTTTTGGCCACAATCTTACATACAGTATGGTTCCTTTAACTAGGTAGGCTATACTCATTGCCGTCATCGTGAAGCGCTGTATCTCGCTGTTATGGAATACCATGCACTATGCCATTTATATAGCTAGAATAATAAATGTATGCAATGATATAATGTTTCTATACAAAATGTTATTTTAGTCTGTTTTACGTAAGGCCACCGCACATCCAAATAACTGCCCTTCATGACCCACAGGCCATCACTCTCCATAGGTTAACATGGTAAAACTAATTTTTCTAAAACTGCTTTTCCATGTCTCACCTGCAATAAATATAGGCTAACACAGATATGTATAGGCCTAAGTATATACAGTATACTCTTTTAATCCCGTGAGGGAATATGTGTGCATGTAGAATACATGGGGTTGTATGTATTTATGCACTATGTGTGCGTGTGCATGTAGAATACATGGGGTTGCCTGGTCGGGAGGACAGCTTCATTCGTCCCTCCAGCAATAGGCTGTTTTGCATCCATTACAAACAAACAAGCAATGTGAAAGTCTAGGATTGGGGAGAGCACTTAGTATGCCTAGTCTAGTGCAAGCATGAAGTTGAACCTTTAGATGAAAAACAGTCTTTAATATTAGCTTACAACAAATAAACCACTAATGAAGTTTACTTTTGACCATCGCATTTATCGCCTGTAACTCTGTGATAAGGACCTAACAGGAAAGTCTTTGGCTGAGCAATGGAGGTTAATATGTTCTATGTTTTGTCCACATGATATAGGCCTATGTCTAATCATTGTTGCACTAAAATTGTGAAGAAAACTAAAATTGTTTCATTTATTCTCGAAAATGTCCTCCTTTCAATCGTCCTTAATTAATATTACTATGCTAGGTCGTTCTCTGTAACTTTATTCTGAAAATGTTGAGTTTAATGTCGTGGAGTGTCGTGGGTGGCGTGTTCCTTTAAGAGTGACGTTTTTTGCCTCAAAAATAAAGCTGACACGTCCGCGAATTTAAGGATTTTAACCGCAGGCTGTATGCTAGTCTCTTCTACGGAGGAAACCCATGCTAAAACTAAACTTTGTAGTCACAAATTTGATCGTGTTGGTATGAACATGTGTTGTAGCATGTGATTCCCACAGTGTAAGAAAATGTACAAACATCTTAGAAACGTAAAAAAATATTTAAATAGATGAAGAAAGCCACCACTATGATCACCTCTATGGTTAGATTGGTTTGTTTAGATCCAGGGAAACGCTACGTCATGGCTTCGGTACGCTATTGTTTATTGCTAAGGACAAAATCCATTTTTGTTAATGCTATATTGAGTATCCATTCAGCCATCCATTCTTCCTCTGAACAATTTTAAGATGTATTCATGAGTATTTGAGGTAAGGGTAAGTGTCATAGTAATCCTACCATCCCTCTCTCAAAATCCCCCTATTCAGTCACGACCCTCTATCACTTTATATTTATTTCCTTCTCTTCATCTCTCTCTCTCTCTTCTCTTCTTCATATCTCCACACATACCATTCCTTAGAGAAGGAAAGGGGAAAGGAAGTGAGGTCAGTGCTGTCCTTCCTGTGAGTGAATACCAGGAGGAGTCCAAAAAGCAGACAAATCCAATAGCTGCCCCACATATATATATATAATATAAATAAATAAATAGTCAGATAAAAAAAATAAATAAATACATTAGAGAGACACACACACACACATATGCATGCACGCACGCACACACACACACTTATACTTACATGCATGCCTACATACATGCTTACATGCATTCTTGAATTTCCCCTGGGGATCAATAACGTATCTATCTATCTATCTATCTATCTATCTATCTACATACATAGCATCTACAATCAGCAGACAATCAGACAGGCTCTAGGCCTGTTCATTTGTGATGATGGGGATGACGAGTCACTTAGAATAGATGAACTGTGACATCTGCTGTTTAAGGATGCAGTGGACTAGAATGTGTTTAAGTCTCTAAATGACCATTTCCCTCTCTGCTCTGGTTACAGAATTAGGAAAGAGGGATGAGGAGAGATGGAGAGATGAGTAGAGAGAGACAATGAGAGGAGAGGGATAGATATAGTGGAAAGGACAGAAATAGAAACAGATTTGTGTGTGTATGGGTGTGAGAGAGAGAGGGAGGGGAGAATGTGTGTGTGTGTATGAAAGAGAGAGAGAGAGAGATAGAGAGAGAGTGTGTGTGTGTTGTTGTGTGTGTGTGTGTGTGGGGGGGATGAACAATAATTGATGTGGACCAAAATTGAAGGGTGAAGTGAAACAATTGGAGCTGCATCCTTTAGTGGAGCCCACGATGCCAATACAGATCATCCTGATGTGGAGCAGTGGTTCTACACACAGGACTGGAGGTGCAGGGAGGAGAGGAGAGGAGGAGACAGGAAAGGAGAGGAGAAAAGAGGAGTAGGAGAGAGGAGAGAGGAGAGGAGGAAAAGGAGAAGAGGAGGAGAGAGGAGAGGAGGAGGAGAGGAGAAACAACAGAAGATTAGATGAGAAAGGAGGAGAGAAGATGCCAAGAGGAGAGGAGGCAGTGCCAGTTCAGACCTCCATGGGGCCCTAAGCAAAATCCTGCTAAGGGGCCCTCCTACCTGAACTCTGAGCGTGGAAATGTAACCATTTTTTTACAGTATCGTCTGACATCTCAGTGCTCCCAATACAATCATCCCACCCCATTTTGGATGTCTATGGAAGTTACCAAATATAGTGTTTTTCCCTATAAAGGCTAATTTATATTGCTTCACACAGCAATAAATGCCCAGTTTCAGTGTCTGGGCTGTTTGCTTTTGATGCTTGCTGCATATCCCCTTGCAAAAAAAATAACAGCAGTTTTTTCAAGTACAGTTCAGTTATACCACAGTAGGCTACAGTGCAGTATAGTATTTTCATGTCCAAAATACTGCATTTCTGTAGTAAAGTACAGTACTATGCAGTACAATGCAGTTTTTTGTGTCTAAAATTACTGCATTCCCTGCATAAGAACTGCAAATATTTCTCCAAAACTGCAGTTTTCAAATCTGCAGTTTGACACTTAAGGTAATGCAGTTTTTTTTGTAAGGGTCTGATTGTGCTAGTAGCCTACTGGCTGACTGTTTTTCCCCTGTGTGTCTGTAGTAGGCTACTTGCCAAAGACATACATAGGCTATGAACTGGCTCCCCTGATTCTCTTATTATTTCAATATTTGTTTCAAACGTAGACTATTTTAAACTATCATTTTAATACTTCATTTAGGCCTAATTTACGATGTGCATCTTTTGTTCATGCAGCACAGCGAATCAAAGTTAATACATTAAGCTAGGCCTACTTTCCATGCATACGTTAAGTTGTAGGCTACAAAGCTTGACTGAAACATTGTAAAACAATTAGTTATTTAAAAAATGTATGGGAAACTAAACTATTAGTTTCGACGGGTCCTCGCATTTTTCTGCTGAAAAACTGCTAGTTTCATCCCAAGCTGCACATTATGAACGCATTTAAAGATGCGGCCATTTAAAAAACAAAAAGTAGCCAGTCGCCCGCATTCAAACAAACGGAATATGCGATTATATTTCACAACTTTGCGAAGTACTGTGACTGGGAAAGGCTGGCAAGCAGGCCGCAGACAGATCAGGGGATTCACTTCCCTGTTAGGTAGGCCTATGCAAGACCAGCAACACACGCTGGAGAAACGCATGTTGACATCAAACCATGGAACGAACGCAAGTTTACCCGACTGCCCTGAATGGTCCCGTTTCATGTTCATTTCTTAATGTATGAGGCACTGTCTTCCTGTATTTTAACTTGTCTGTCACTAGCTTGACTGAATGGTTCAATTCGGTTTCCCTGTTCAGGAGATGAAAAACTGAGAGGAGGGTAAGTGAGAGAACAGGAGAGGAGATGAGACAATGAGAGGAAGGGAGAGGAGAAGAGATTCGAAAATTGTAGAGAGGAGCTGAGAGGAGATGAAAAAACTATGAGGAGAGGGAAGGAGGGGAGATGAGAAAACAGGAGAGGAGAGACTGAAAAGAGAGGAGAGGGGAGAAAAGGAGGGGAGAGGAAATTAGAAAACTGTAGAGGATAAGAGAGACTGAGAAGGCAAGCTTGTTACATACCAAGTCAATACCAAATGTGTCATAAATGTAGATTTGGCAACAACGACAATAAAGCAACATTTCATTGATTGATGTGTGTGTGGGTGTGTGTGTAAGAGAGAGAGAGAGAGAGAGAGATTCATGTTAAAGCCAAGCTTGATGGGGTTCAATCATGAGGTGTTTCCCGAGTGGTTAATTGTGTCAGGGTTCACAAACTTTCCCAAACCAAAGGGCCAACTAAAAAAATAATAACTACACAAACAAATACAGAAATAGATTAATACATAAATACCAAATCTACACAGAAAACAAATTTGGTTGGTCAGGTACTTTCATAAGACGACACAAATGTGGTTGCCTCCTGTCTTATCTTGAAAGAATGGAAACAAATAGTGTTCATGTCCTTTGCGCCTGTTCAGATAGCGCCGGTGCCCAATTTTTTCTCAATGAAATCCTCTTTCTCTCTTCTCTTCTCCCTCCCTCTTTCCCTCCCTCCTCCCTCCCTCTCCTCCTTCCTCTCTCTTTCCCTCTCTCCCCGACTGCTTCTCTTGGCAGAGGAAACTGTATCTAAAGGGATTTTCTAGCATTAGGTAGAGGTTATTCACACACGCAATCTGCAACACAGAGTCTTATCCCCCCACATCCTCCAAAAAAAAAAAAGATAATAGCATTAAGATTTGGACGCGGGTGTCAACAGCATGAAATGCCTGTTGAAAGTATCTGCTATTTGCTGTGCCGCCATTACAGGCTGTTATCAAGCAGATGCGCTGATACCGGCCGCCTACTAGCACAAGGGCTCGGGTTTGGCTTTAGGGCATTTTCTAGGCTGCTATTGAGAGAAAAAGGAAATCTTATGCAGGAAGACATATATATATATATATATATACAGTGCAACATCATGTGTGCATTTACATTTTACTTTAATTAATTTAGCAAATACTTTCATCAAAAGTGGTTTACAAAATGAGGATGTGTGAGGGATGTGTGAATGTGCATACTTGCTGTGGTAATGTATTGCCAGTATGGGTAATTGGGAGATAATGCTATGCCGTGAGCTTACATGATGAGGTGGTCTCACAGATGCAGATGTGTATGGCATTACGGGACTACACACAAGACACAACCATAGAGAATAAGGTCTTCTTACAGGACTGAGAAAATCACTTTTTTTGCATTAGAAACACACTTTCCAAATCCAATGCTTTGCGAAGCCAGAACTTAAGGTAAAAAAAAAAGAGATCAGTCAAGATGGTTGATTTGTGAAGTTATGGGAACGTTTCATGGCACAGTCCAACCAACGTCAGTCTTTGTTAATATCGGCTTTCACTAACTCAACTCCAAATGAGTTTTTTATGTTTACATGTAAGCGGGCCGCTCACAGGCATCAACATGAGTACGGAAACACGCTCTCTTACTTGCCCCCACACACCGACGCCAAAATCTGGATAAGCATGACAAGCATTTGATAAACAATGTATTGTAATGTCTTCCGGTGTCTTCCGGACTGAGTGCTAGCCTTCCAGAATGCAATGTGTGTGAATGCTGGTTTGTGTAATGTCGGTTTTAGTGAGTGTAATTGCGTTTACCTTGTCATGTATGTGTTAGCTTGTGTAGACTTTCTTTAGGTTGTACCTCATGTGTTTTACCCGGTGTATTGTATGTGACTACCCTGTTCGTGTATCGTGCTTGTTTTATTGACTTCCCTTGTGTTTCCTATGTAATGGTGTCTTGGTCTGTGTGTATGAATGATTCCCGCTTCCGTTAATAAACCTTTGATTGGACAACTATGTGTTGCATCAATCGTTAGTATTTTAACTAAGCGGCACAGATAAAAATAAAGCTGAATCATAATCAACACTGGTCTGTAGCGTTGTTTTGAAATTGATGGAATCTAAGCAATCAAAACATCAAAAGTAGATCCTGCGCCATGCTTTTCTCGGCGGTGTGCAGACCACTTCAGTATCATGAAAATCAAGGGAGCCACATTAGCCTGATGACACTTGACGACAAGGCAACACCTTCCCTGATGGTGTATCATTAGTCATTCATTAATCTAGTCCAGTGAGGTAGCATAGCAGTGTTAGCGTTGCAGGGAATTGTTTTGACAGCCGCCTCAATGTGGAATGCAGCGACTGCCCGTGTCAGCCGGTAATGTGTATTAGCAGTGGCATATTGGGTGATGGTGTCTGTAGAATGGGGATATGCTGTATGTCATTAGATAGATAATGGTCATATTTATCTTGCCCATGCAGTCAAAGATCCATCAACAAGCATACAGAACTGTGTGGGTTTGTACACTTAATCACAGGGTAAGGGCACACTTCTTCATGAATTAACCCTTGACCTTTGAACTTTAACACACTGTTGACCTGAAGTCACACTGCAAGAATGGAGGCTTGTATTTCCATGTATTCAAAACACTTGTTTTCAGAAAGTGGTAACATTACAGTAGATTAATTCCTTGCCAGAACATGCTAACTCCCATTATGATTCACCTTAGAAGACACTTGCATGTTCAGCCAAGATTTTAATTTCAAAGGGGTCAAAAGCACTCCTCTGCATACATTTGAATAAGCGAACCAGTGAAGGGGAAAAGTTATGAAATCCCTAGCCGAGCTGGGTTTCATTTAAATTTAAATACCCCCCTGTGTCATCGAATCTGATAATCCAGTGTGTTTTTGAAGTTCTGCGGATAAACAAGCACAAATCCAGGATGTGTGTTGAAGACTCAAAAAGGAAGACGGAGAACCAAGGACACCACAGGATCAGTTCAGTCGCCTTAAACCATCCCTGATTTAATATATCTCAGTAGTGACAGCATAAACCTTGTAGTAAATACACGCTGGCGGGTGCTGAATACACTTTGCACTTTTTAAATATATGTCTCAATTAAAGACGCTATCTGCATGGATATACTAAGACACTTACTGCTTGTCAGCATGGAAAACATCATATAACAGCAAATCATATTACACTGGTAGAACATCTAATGTAAAGGTATTTCAACACTGTAATCCTTAATTTTGTCTTGCCTAAAAGATGGTGGCTACATGTGTAAATGTAGATAATGATTATATTCAGTGGTGTCTGGTCTCCCTTATCATCGTACACACTGTATGTCTGTGCTGTCTCTCCCTCTGTCTGTTAAAGGTGTACTATGCAGGTTTAGGTATTTTTGACGAGTTTGTATTTATACGTTACGCGATGTATTTATATGTTACTCTACTTTTTTAAATAGCAAACTTCTCGCGACTTATCCCCTCTGTTTCGTTGTGGAGGTGAAGGATTAACAACAGGCAAAAACTATCTCCAAAGAGCTATATCTACTGACAAGGTAATGTTTCAGATTCTCACAAGTTTTGGCGGGATGCCACTCTTGAAAGTTGCATGGCTGGTTTACTCGGTAGGGACTCGCTATGTCTATGCTATAGCTATGATGGGTGAACGATTCACCTATTACAAGTTCGTTTACCATCAAATTGGCTTCATAAAGGTGAAAATCTTGCATAGTGTGCCTTTAAAGTTAAGGTGGACTGGTATTTAGCAGGCACGTTTATCCAAAGCGACATACACTCGCAATGGCAGGAATCGATCCTGGGTCAACCAATTGTCAGTCGTTGATGTAACTGCTGCTCCACCATACCCACCAGTCAAGTCTTTACCTGTTCAGGTGAATGGTGCCCAGGTTTGATTGATGGCCTCCTTATTGGCTGCTTTCCCTTCTACCCAGCTTTTGGCTTTTGGGTTTTGTTTCGCATGACACTGATGTGCATCACATTTTTGTTTCAGGTCTCACTACACTGACTTTCTTTACATTTTTTTTATTCTATTTTTTAACACATTTCTTTATAATTTCTTCTACATGACTGCTTCCAAAGGAAGAAGAGGCTAAATAGATATATAAAATAATCTGGTTATGTTATGTAATCAGACATTTCCTTATGTCTGGTATGCACAAGGCAATTTACAATTTAAATTACAGTATTTAACTATATTAAATATGCAGAAGACAACAGACATAACATATTTAACCATTTTTAAATAAGTACACACACCGGGCAATTTTATTTAGATGCAGGGAGGTGATTCCAGGGATCTCAAACAAAAAGCGAGATCAAACATGATCTCAAAGCAAAAACAAACACAGAGGTAGGCCATCATTGTACTGTAAGCTGGTTGCCCTTGACTGTCATTGTAAGCTGGTTGCACAAGTCTGTTGTGTCAATTCACTCTAATTTGTTATTGTGAACATCTGCACAATATTCTATTGCTGTTTCTTTCAGATGACAGGGCATTCCATCAGTGTGCCCTCCTTTCTCACTATACGTTTCTTTTTTTTTTAGTATATTTTTTTGGCCTTTTAATTGACAGAATAGTAGAGAATGACAGGAAATGAGTGGGAGAGAATGTCAGGGTGGGATCCGGAAAGGACCACGGGGCGGGAATCGAACTCGGGTCGCCGGCGTACGGCGCAGGTGCCCCAGCCAGTTGCGCCACGGCTGGGACCAAACACTATACGATTCGAAGTCGTAAAAGTATCAACAATGTATACTGTATGTACGATTTCATCCAGACGGTAACATCATGGCTCTAATTTAAATAGCAGGCAAAGTGCAAAGTCTATCAACAAGCAAAGTTTTCGTGCATGAACTGTCATCTGGCGTGTGGGAGCATTGAGCTGATTCCTCAATGTGTTGTGATCACGGTCTTGCCTGTGAAGTTAAATTTAGCAAATTGAGTTTGCCTAGTTGTTAAATAAGCTTTAGCTAGACTCAAGAGCTTACACTTAGCTCGTTGTTGAACTTGGGGCTCCATGCCTGTAAGCCGTCACACTAGAGGATTGTATGAGCAGATAATCAGTTCAGACCAGTCTGGTTGAACACCCCCAATGTTGCTGGGATGAGTGAATGGGACTCAAAAATCTGCCAAACTATCCTTTAGTCTGTGGCCAGCATCGCTCGTCACATCATCAAAGGCCCGCCCATTATCAACAAACATCAAGGGAAGAGCATGAATCAGTCATAATTTGTGTCTTTTCTCAGGGAATAAAACAAGGGGGTAAGAGTGTGTGTGTGTGTGTGTGTGTCTGTGTGTGTGCGTGCAGCGCCTCGGCTGAGCAAGATCTTAATTAGCACCCGTCATGTCGGCGCACAAGCGGGTTCAGCGGGAACGAGGGATAGAGAGAGGGAAGCACACGCACTGCCATGATTTGAGGGGACTCATCTGCCACCCTGGCGGGCACTGAATACACTTTGCACATTTTTTCACCCAGCGAGCTGAGAAGAGGCGAGGAGAGACATGACGAGAGGAGAGGAGAAGAGAGGAGAGGAGATGAAACTAGATGAGGAGGCGGCTCCCCTTCACGCAGCACGGGAGCGGATTTCCACAAGGGCCCAGTCCACCCCCAGCTGAGAGAGAGCAGCAAGATCTCTCTCTCTCTTTCTCCTTCCCTCCTCTCACGCTCTCTCTTAAATCCCTCCCAGTGCTATTTCAATGGTTCTCAAATTACCTTTTATATGAAGGGTTTTAGAAGTCCACAAAAAGTCACTCTTTCAAATTCAAATACATTTATTGGCATGGCAAAACATTATGGAGGTATATTTGGTGCAAAACTCTTGAGCACTTGTGGGAATAGATTTTGCACTTGTAGCCGAAAGTCAACATTTGTATCAGTAAATTTGATGTCAGAGATTTTTTTTGTTATCCTGCAAACACAACAAAGCAGTTACAACTTCACATATCCTTCGGTACAAGTGTACAATCCCATGCCACACATCACAAATTGAAAACATCCTATGCTCCCATTTTTGCTATTATCACCTCAGTATATTTGGTGCCAAACACATTTGTACACCTGTACTGTATTTAAAAATGTGAGAACATGAACATTTGCAAATGTGTATGTGAATTAATACAAAATTGCACATCTGCAGAATATTTTCCTCCAAATGCATTTCATCTAGGATGTAGCTGTCACTTTTGCACCACACGTGACTGAGATATTTGGTGCAAAACTGGTTCGTACCCGTAGCAAAAATTATACATGGCAAGATATTTCACCAGAAGCCACTTCTGGGATCCCGGATCGCACATGGGTGGGTCAAAATCCCCCTTTATGCAGGCAGCGAATGTTCCATTGCGGTCTATGGTCATAGCTCAGAATTTCACCACATATGCTAAGATCTTGGTTCTATAGAGAATGTGAACTTTGGGCACGTTTTCATGACCCTCAGACCCTTTGTTGGCTACTTTGCCACCAAAAGCTATTCACCTCCACGGAGTGGGTAGATGATGTGCGGCGGTAGCCTCCTGTATTGTATGAAGATAATATTTTAGAGACTGGCCATTCTCTGCACAGTATGTCAATAGCCTATATAATTGTCATAATATATTCTTATAAAGTGATTTCGGTAACACTTTACGGCAAGGGTACAGTACATGAATCCCAAATCCCAATGCATTATCTGATTATTTACTGTCTAAAATGCTAATGTGTACCATGTACCATGTGCAGTCATTGAAAATAAGTTATTTTTCTTTTAGCAAACAGCAACAGGTCCCACAGACCTGAACACCTTACAAGGGTTAATCTCTCTCACATTCAAATCCTCTGTCTCCACTAGCTGAAATGAGTCAGAGTGGCAACATCTTTATTCTTCTCTTTACCATTCTCCCTCTCCCTTTATCATTCTCCCTCATTTTATCCTTTTCTCTTTCTCACACTTTCTCATTTGTCTCATCTGTGTCTCTCTTCCTTTCTACCTCCTTCTTTCTGTAGTTCATTTTCAATATCCATGGGGCGTAACCAGCAGTGAAATTTAAGTTGGAACATTAAGAAGTACCAAAACTCTTAAGTACAGCAATCACGTCTTTCTAATAAACAAAGGTGTCAATGTTGTATACTAGGGATGCCATCAGCTATTGGTTGGGTACAAAAGTGACAGTCAGCTGTGCTTCATTTTCTGATATTGCATTTGCCCGGTCCCATACTGGAGACGATTGGCTCCTGGGATATGGGTCACAATCAGGGGACAATCAGTTGCCATGGGAGAGCATCCAGAGGAATTCAGCGCCCTCTCAGATTTGTCTGGTTCCAAGGCCATTTCCTCCCTTCCATTTCTGCCCTCTTACTCAAACCTCTCTCTCACCAACTTGTTCATCCATTTATGTCCTCTCTCTCCATGTCTTTCAATCTCTCTCTCATTCTTCCTCCCCTCTCTTACTCCTGTCCACTCTGCTCTTCTCTTTCGGTTCTCCTCCTGTCTTCTCCTCTGCCTGTCTGCACATCTGCATTTAGTGCTATGTGTGTCTCTAGTCTCACTTTTGGTCTTTGAAATAAGCTTTTGCTACTTAATAGCAATCATAGCACATCTTCCTTGCACAGCACAGTCCATTGGGATCATTTAGTGAGAGGTTCTGGCACATATGCTTAGAACAGCATAAAAAAAGTATCTTTCAAACTCTCATTGGGCCTTTATTTAAATTACGGGCAAAGTGAGAAGTCACTTAAAGGCACAGTTACTGATTGATTATGTTTATATTAAAATGTATTAGCAGATGCTTTTGTCCAAAACAATGTACATTATAATTTAACTAAGGACCAAACAAAACACACCAGAGAGGTAGTTCCCCCCTCCCTTCTGTATTCCCAGAGAAACTCCACACAGGTTTTAATTTTTGTTTGGAGGACAGGCTACCCCCACTTTGTTTGTTTCCAGTTTTTGGAGCCAGGGATGCCGGCAGGGACCCTGGGAACAGGCAGCTAGCAGATTGTGAGGAGATGATAAGGTGACAAAAAAATGTACGGTGTACGGGCACCTTTAATGGGCAAAGCATCTCGTGCCTGAACTATAAAGCAGTCACATGGGATGTGGGAGCAATGAGCTGACCAAACGATGCTTCGGATCTTGGACATGGTATTAAATTAGCTTTAAATAGACATTAGACTTAGCACTTTGCCCACTACTCTATAAATAATTGTTTAATTAATTAATTGATTGATTGATTGATTTATTGACTGACATAAGACTCCCTCTACACACTCTACACACACAGAAGCCTGCAGCCAGTCTCATGGATGGATGGATGGATAGATAGATTGATTGATTGATGGATTGATTGATTGATGGATGGATGGATGGATGGATGGATTGATTGATTGATTGATTGATTGATTTACTGACTGACTGACTGACATAAGACTACCCCTACACACTCTACACACACAGAAGCTTGCTGCCGGTCTCAGTCCACCCAAACCGCAGCGTTCCCACAATGCCGGTCCAGCTCACGCCGTAGCCCACTCCCCAGGCCCAGCTTTCCAGGATGATGGCAGCTCCATACGGAATCTACCGGGGGATTGGCAAGTGCTGCGCCGACCGAAACAAAGGCTAGGGCCGTGCCAGGGTATTACTCATCCGCCCACACACTGTTGGACTTGGCCCTATTAATTTCATACAGTGGGTGAATAATGGTGGTGCCATTTTCTTACTCTCACAGAGGCTACAGGGATATTTATCTTCAATTTCTTAATCATGCATCAACGGAGACAAACTCCTAAGTGGCATAATGTAATGTTCCTCCATAAAGAAATGCATTTTAGAGTTCCTAATGCGAGCATTTGTTACAATAAAGTGTGGCAAGCCGTAGGAGATGGCACCATACTGAAATACAATAGCGGATCTGGTAGGGCCAAATGACAGTGCTGTGCTGATAGGATTTGTCAAAGCTTGTCAAAAGGCATGGTCACAGAATTCAATGCATTTGGAAATAGAAAAAACGTGTGTTCGCCTCAAACAAGTGCTTCCCATTCACTGGTTTCTGTAGAGTTCAGTGTATCGCTTGACTCCTGGTCATGTGAAGGCCTGTTTCTTTCATTTGTCTTTTTTGTATTGAGAAGAGAAGGATAGAGTGTGTGTGTGTGTGAGAGAGAGTGAAATAAAGAGAACTTCTTTGTAACCATTACAAAACAGCATGAAAAGCATCGTCATGACAACTGAGGCAGGAAGAGGTCAAAGTTGAATGTCAACCTTGTCACACTTTTGCAGTCATCACAGCTCAGAGAGAGAGACAGAGACAGACAGAGAGAGAGAGAGAGAGAGAGAGAGAGAGAGAGAGAAAGAGAGAGAGAGAGAGAGAGAAAGAGAAAGAGAAAGAGGCAGACCAACAGGAGAGTGAAAGAAAACGCACCTCAGATAGAGGGAGTGCACCACAGTGTCATAACAACAGGGAAACAGACTGATGATATTATGATCTTCATCATTGTCATTCTCAGTCTCTGTTGCCTTGAGTCTGCAGTGGCTGATAGAGCAGACAAAGCTCTACTGTTCAGACTGGCCCTGATATCCAGACTGCAATTAGCACTGTTGTCTCTCAGGTGTACTCCAGACAGTCTTCTGAAGAAAAAAAAAAATGTTGTTAAGTCCAGAAATATTTAATTAAATATTGTTAAATCATTTTGCTGCTGTTAATTATAAACTTCTCGTCGCCCCAAAAATACACTGCAAATTATCTGCAGTGCAGTCCTGATTTGTGACTGAAGGTTGCGCAGCCTTTGATGTTGTGATTCAGGGGGCAACTTTTTGAGCAGTGTTGCCAGGTGATCATGTGACTGAAATTCTCCAGGTAAAAAATAAATAAACAAAATGTTGGGGGACCTGCAGTGCAAATGCAAGTGCATCCTAACCACATATGGGACCAGCGTTCGCATTCCATTGTCATTTCCTGGTCCCAACCCCATCTCTCTGACTTCCTGTCAATCTTCCAATCTTCACTGGGAAACTCACCCCTATCAATACAGTAGGCTCAATGCCAGTGGGGACTCTGACCTGAGGTCATTTCCCGAACCCATTTCTTATCTCTTTCTCTCTCTCTCTCTCTCTCTCTCTCTCTCTCTCTCTCTCTCTCTCTCAACAAAACAAAAACATCTCCACCAATCTGTCCAAAAAAACATATTTGCATATAATATAGTTAAATGTGTTGCCTGATATCAATAACATTCCTCAGAGCATCGGGTCACATTGCTCAAAATCTGTGTATCGCTCCCTGCTGATGGGTCTGGCCCTGCAGTGGTTCACATGCGGTCCTGATGTTCTAGCAGCTCCAGGCAGGGTGCTGCAGAGTGTGAAGTTGACTAAGGTCGACGTCAGTGTTGACTAGCTCCTATCGCCCCTCTGTGTGCGGCTGATAACCTGAGGTGACCTTTTTTTTCTCTTCTTTGCTGAGGTGCTAATGAATGAGCAGCCAATATTCCTGTAAGGCAACTTCTGCCCAGTCTCTCATTGTGGTCGGACAGGAGATGTGATCACTTTCTACCACTCCTTCTCTCTCTCTCTCTCTCTCTGTCTAATTTTCTTTTTTCCTCTCTTTGTTCATTCTCTCTCTCACACTTTCACACTCTCCTCTCTCTCTCTCCCTTTGTCATTACTTCTCTCTCTCTCCCTCTCTTTCTCGATCAATATGGGCCATAGAAACAGGCCTCTTCAGAGGAAGAGTGATTAGCATTTATTTTGTTTGTGAGAGAGCGAGCCGGGTGGAATCTCATTCCCAGAGTTTGATGCTTTATCTTGACTCAAATGGAGACGTGTGAGACTCATATTCGTCGGCTCCATTCCCTCTCTTCATTAGTGGGTCCGAAATTGAATTGGGTACATTACTGTACGACGGGGCAAATCTGGAAACGCTGTCTCATTGTGTTCCAGCCTGTCGTGGTCTCTAACTCATTTTGGTGCCAGAGTGGCAGTTTTTTTTCTTTGTTTAAAGTACACAGAGCAGGAGAGAGAGAGAGAGAGAGAGAGAGAGAGGAGTGGGACAAAAACAACACTCTGTAATGAGGCGGTGAGAGCAATTAAGTGTTTATTTCCATAATGTTGCTCCTTGTTTACCAGCAGTCCGCCAACATTGCCACCTGCTCGCCCGGGGAGTGCACATGGTTCCCAGTCTAGTGAGGGCAGGGCCCCCTGTGGGCCGGAGGAGGGCCAGCTTTGCCCCGCTAGTGCCACCTGCTGTCAAGGTGCTCAGCTCCACCTGTGTGTGCGGCCTCGTGGGGTTGTTCACTGATTAAAAAGATGCTTGGCAGTGCCAATCAACATGGGCATAGCTTCACAGTCTTGATTTCTGAAATTGTTTTCTTTTTTTATCTCTCTCTCTCTCTCTCTCTCAAATCGTGCTCTGTTTAATTACAAAAGGAGCAAATATGGAAACTAATTTGTCACTGAGAGGCTTCTGAACGGTGTTTAGTCTCATCAGCACCTGTTTTTCTCTATTCAACCCTAACTAGTGATCTTGTAGCTGGGGATCTGGGTAAAAACCAGGTGGTTGTTACTTCAATCCAGGGCCTGCCACCAGTGCCTCAAAACAATGCACTTAACCCCAGGTTGCTGCAGGGGAACTGTCTATAGTAGCTTAGTTCTACCACAAAGACTTCTGGTATGGACCCTTTCAAGAGAGTTCCATTATCAGCATCTTATTATACGGCTCTTCGCAATGCAAGTAGAATGCTCCATTGACTTGAATGGGATTTCCGAAAGTTCTAGCGGTCATTATTTCTTGGGAAATGACCTCTGAAAACAAGAATGACCGCTGTCAATGGCAACGGAGTTTGTGCTTGGAACTTCATTCAAAAGTGAAAGCAGACGGTTGATCAGCTGTGTTCTAAAGAATGTTTGATTCAAGTTCAGCGTGTGTTGCGAACTATTTGTTTCTCAGCAAAAAGCCACGTAGCGGTAACAAATAAGTGTAAAGAGACATATCATGGAGTTTATTTTTTTCGTTTTGGCAAGTAGCATTATAATAAGCGGGATAATGTATAGAACGCCCGGTCATTATGGGAAAATAAGTCCCTTCAGGGCGAAACAAGACCCCTCCGCTGGCGTGTCGGGGTCGGTTAAGCCCTGTCGGGGACTTATTTTCCCCATAATGACCCGGCGTTCTATTATCCCCTTATCAGATGGCCCCACAAGACTTCCTTTTTAACATTCCATATTTTATCTTAATGCAGAGGAAGTAGATTGGGGCCCAAATAGAACGTTCAAGCATTGTTTTTGTTTTTATTGTTGAAAGGGTCTATATGTCATCCCTCCACAATAGCCTTACATAAAGACGTGGAGGTCGTGGAGATGTGTGTGTTTGCAATTTATGTGATAGATGTGTTTAGTGTACAGAGGGGATTCCTAGTAACATAATATATGTAGTTTTAACCCAACTAAACCATTCAGCTATCTACTATTAATCCATCTAAACCATCCATCTGACAACCTGTGTACAAGATACAGGTACTGGCATATGACATGGCCCTTTGATACGGTACAATTACCACATAGGCTCCAATAACATTTTCTCCATTTGAGATCAGGGACAGTCTGAGGCTTTTCCCCTGGCTTGAGCAACAGTAAATAGCCTTGTTCTTTTGTTTCTAGTAGGGGTTGTAATATCAGGAACATTATCAAACAGAGAGCACAGCAACACTGCAAACACTAGCAACAGTTGCATAAGTAGATGTAAAAATGTATCAACCTTTAAAATTGATGACATCATGACATTGCTGGAATCAGTTTTGATTTATCAATCTTATGTTTACAAATGCAAGTTCCATGTCCATCTGTCTTTATTTTTTATACGTTTCCCAGATTCTATTGTTGTATTCCATTCTAAAAGTCAAACAAAAGATCCTCTAAGGTCTTTTGGTCCCCCACCGTCGACTTCCAGGCAGCACTGCTTGGAAGGTGCTAGGGTTAGTCAAGGGTTAGGATTAGGTTTAGGGTTAGGATTAGGTTTAGGGTTAGGGTGAGGTGCCTTGAAGTCGACAATGGGAGCCCAAAAGACTATCAAGTGGCTATTTGGGCTTTGGCCCTGGTCCAGCTTCCGAGACCCAAACAAACAAACAAACAAACAAAAAAACAAATAAACAAACAAACACACTCTCAGAGGCTGTTCAGACACTGGGGATTTTCCACACAGTGTAGTCAGGCCTGGCACCACGATACGCTAGGCGTAAGACAGGACAGGGCCCACATTCTGTAAAATGTCAGAAGCACCCATGTTAATATCCTCAGGAACAGCAGGAGAAGGCCAGTTGACACAAGTGAAAATGGAGGGCAAGTGAATAGGTCTTCTCTGCTGATGATGAGGCTTGGGTCTAATTTACCATTGACATAATTAGCTAGCAATGGTGTTCTTGAGTTAAACCTTAGCACACTGTGTCGGCTCGAGTTGACCTCGGCTCTAATTGGACACAAATTATTCACAAGACCATCGGATACAAGACTTTATTGGGGCCAGACTCTTGGCGTTTTCTATGTCAGGAAAACATTCTTACTCATTGCTAATGGTAGACGTAAAAAACAATGACTCAGTCCTGCTTAGAAGTCAATTGTACTTTTAGCATTGCTACGATTTGCCCGTCAGACGACCTTAAACCGTTTGAATTTCCCCTTGGGGATCAATAAAGTATCTATCTATCTATCTAAACCCATTTGGACCATTAAAACACACATTTTGGTGGTTTAAGAGCAGCTAAATTAGAGAACCTCGATTGCAGATCTCGGGATGAAAGCAATGCTGGGTTCAAAAGATTTGGTGGTGGTAGTCTTGACTTTGGTCAAGAAGTGTGTGCTAAATGTAATGTAATGTAATGGTAGTCGTGACATGGGGAAATTCCAATCCATTAACTTTGCAAGGACTGCAGTCTAACAAACACTAAGGACAGATTTACCCTTGCAGTAACGATAAAGCTTTGCTTTTCCTATACATGTATATGCCTAAACTGTGACATTTATTTTATTTGATTAGTAAATGGCGTCAGATTGTGCATATAATCTTTCTCTCTATCTCTCTCTCTCTCTCTGTGTATGTGTGTGTGTGTGTGACAGGATAATCCAGCACTTATCCCTGCTTTATGTGAGACAGTGATTTAGAATGTGTCATGCTCTGACTCTCAGGCTACCTCAGGGCACAGTCTTTCTTTATGCCAAAACCATTAACAGGTTGCTCTTAACATTTCAATACATTCATCATCTGCTGTACTGACACAGGGAGAGTGGGAGAGAGGGAACGAGAGAGAGAGGAAAAGAGAAAGACAGAGAAAGAGAGAGAGAGAACCCAGACGTAACACAGTTCACACACACACACACACACCACACACACACATTGAAACAATAGAGATATACACATAAATATGACACCAGGATGGGAGGGGGGATAACACAATGCAGAAACACACAAAAAAGAAAAAAAAAAAAAAAACCACCTGCGTCAGCGTAAACCCTGCATGCCCCAGGTGGGGAGGTAGGCTGCGGCGGCCAGGTGCTGAAGCAGGTAAAGCTGTAGCCATGGCGATGTATCTGTGGCTGCATCCCCATCAGCAATGAATGGGCCGCGGATGCGGAGGTGGAGGTGGTGGTGCTGGAGAAGCCGGGGCACAAGCAGCCACAGCAGCCGGGCTGTGTAGTGGAGCGGGAGTCGGAGAGGGAGAGGGAGACGGGCCGGCTGCCTCCGCGTCCGCTGGGTGATTAATGAGCACCAGGCTCCTGTAATGGGGACCGGTGGGACCACTGGGCCTCTCGTCCACCCCGGCCCAGCCCGGCCGCCGGCGTTTTTTTATTTTATTTAATTTATTTTTTTCATAGAGCAGTGCGCCCCAAAAGGGGAAGATGAAGCTCCCATTACGGCGCAGAGAGGAGAGACGCCGGGAAAGTAGGTCTAGCTCAGGTCGCCGCTGACCTGACACACAGCGGGGATTTGGTGTGTGTGTGTGTGTGTGAGAGAGAGAAATGTGTGTGTGTGTGTGTGAGTTTGAGTGTGTGTGTGTGTGTGTGTGTGTGTGTGTGTGAGAGATAAAGTGTGTGTGTGTGTGTCTGTGTTTGTGAGTGTGTGGTGTGGTGGCGGGGGTCTGTTAGTGCACAAGGTGAGATCACTATTTCCTTGTATTGTTTTATTTTAAGTGTTTGTCTATGCTCTCTTTATCTTTGTGTGCAAGTGAATGTTTGTGTGTGTGTGTGTGTGTGTGAGAGAGAGAGAGAGAGAGAGAGAGAGAGAGAAAGACAGTGTGTGTGTCTGTGTAGGTGTGTGTGTACTGTATGTGTCTTTACAAGTTTCACTGTGTCTGTATATGTCGAGATTTAGAGTGACTGAATGTGTCTATCCTTGTGTTTGTGTGTGTTTTGAAGCTACAATAGTATGGCAGGGATTGCCACTGTTGTGAGAGACCCCTGCACCCCTGTATTGTGAGTAGTAGACATCCTGCCCAAACGTATTGATTTCTCTCCCATCCAACAACACTGCTTGACTTAACATAATCAAGTGTTAAAAGGCCACAGCAGATGTGACATGCAACCATTTGTCATGACGGTGGGTGTCCGTGTCCAGCGTTATAAACAGTGTTGGGGTGTTACATGTAGTGAACTACTTGAATTTATGAAACTACTCGAATAATTAGGCAGCGGATAAATTACCTGGGAGTTCGACAATAGAGACATGGCACATTTCATCATACTTTCAACATACTTCACATGAGAATGGTCATTTATTTTTAGTCTTTCTTAGTAAAGTAAGAGAAAACTAATAGTAATAGATAATATTAGTCTTTGTCCTAATAATGTTATCAAACTATTTGCACAACCCAGCTGCTGACACATACTTACATGACACAGACACATACACATAGCTTACCTAGCAAAAGTAAACATGTTAGCAAACAGCTAATAAGGTCATGCTAATGTTTGATAGACCCTCTCAGCTTTGACATGTTTGCTATCTAGTCTTTGACTTTACGAAGAATGTGTCCAACCTCATAAAGAACTGCTGCTTGAATTTGCCAACTGAGGCTGTGACGTTATCAACCATAGATATAAAGCAGAAATCCTCGGCCATTACAATTGACTTGGACATGTTGATGAGGCACATAACCTGATTTTCACCAGTGTACGGTGTTCATTTTAGGACATCCTCAGACTCAGGTGTCAGACTCAGAAAAACATCGGTCATCTTCAGACAAAACTGCATCAGCGTCAGAAAAACCTCTGTCATCTTCA
Organism: Alosa alosa; assembly: GCF_017589495.1. Taxonomy (NCBI): domain Eukaryota; kingdom Metazoa; phylum Chordata; class Actinopteri; order Clupeiformes; family Clupeidae; genus Alosa; species Alosa alosa. The sequence continues at coordinate 19,611,494 of NC_063212.1, read as the reverse complement.
GACAAAACTGCCTCAGCGTCAGAAAAACCAGACTCAGGTGTCAGACTCAGAAAAACATCTGTCATTTTCAGACAAAACTGCCTCAGCTTCAGAAAAACTTCTGTCATCCTCAGACAAAACTGCCTCAGCGTAAGAAAATCCTCTGTCATCCTCAGATAAAACTGCTTCAAACCAAACTGCCTCAGAAACATCACAGAAACAACACAGAAACAACACAGACATCTCTAAGGAGTCAGGTCTCAGAAAATCAGGTCTCAGAAAAAACGCTGTCAGAAAAAGTGGAGTCAGGTCTCAGAAAATCAGGTCTCAGAAAAGTATTAAGTATTAAATAAAAACAAATGTGCTATGCCATGATGTAATACCATATAATACCATTATAAAACATTACTGCAGCGTTGTTGAATTCATTTGATATGAGATGTTATCTTAACTTATTTAGAGAAATGTGCCTTGTTGTTGGTACCTGCTATTTCATGTATTATCATAATGCTATTATATGGTATTACATCATGACATAGCACATTTGTCTTTATGGGGGTTTGGGAATAATGATGTGATGATAATGATGCAGGTTTCTTACTGGTAGGTAGTGTACAACTGGGAAACGGTCAGCAAAAGTAAGAAATAATGGTCCAGGTGTCGTTCTGGACTTTCGTGGTAGAAAAATGTTTAACCCACTTTTCCCTAGCTCATTGAATGTACCGTAATCCTACGAAAAACAAATTATGTTGCTGCCATCCATGGATTTCCTACAATGTGTATACCATTGGATCACTTTCTACCTTTACTTATAATTTCTACATCTAACCAAGCACCAAATATAACATGCCAGTCATGTCATCTTCAGACAAAACTGCCTCAGCGTAAGAAAAACCTCTGTCATCCTCAGATAAAACTGCTTCAAACCAAACTGCCTCAGAAAAAGTGGAGTCAGGTCTCAGAAAAAACGCTGTCAGAAAAAGTGGAGTCAGGTCTCAGAAAATCAGGTCTCAGAAAAAACGCTGTCAGAAAAAAAAAAAACGCTGTCAGGCGAAAAAGTCTCAAATGAAAAGTTATTGTGGGGACAGAAGAAGGCGGCGGATACAGAGCGGTGAGTTTAATATTATGCTTAATCGTTACTCTGTCACTGGCAGGGTAGGAATTTCCGCGGTGGCGGCGACGGCCGTGGTAGCTAGCCTGCGTTGGCATTGAAGCCCCTTTGAAAATCATGGGTTTACAGGCCACGGTGGCCTTGGTGCCCCCTTCTTTCAATATTCTGCTTTGTGTCCTACTAATAGCGATTTTTTTATTTAGCCTGCGGCCTGTCAAAATAATCTTAGCATTCACAGGCGCAAATTAATTTAGTGACATCGCAAGAAAGTCGGCCCAAATTCACCCATTCTTCTCAGTTGAACTACTCACGAAGTAGCCTATTCATCACACAGACATCACAAGTGATGTCACATGAAAGAACTTTTTCTCAGCTTTTCAACGATGTTAGCCGATAATTGCTGTGTTGAGCGGTTCATGAAAAAGTAAATAATATAATTCAATTTAATCATACATTCTACTGAAGGTTTTGCGTCCATGATCTCCCTACCCATTCATCTCGGTGGAATAGTTTACGAACTCTTCTTTTAACACATGACAAACCACATATCAGAATAAACAGCAGACCTTACCGAACATAAAGGTGTAAAGCAGTCCCCTGTACAGTTAGCCGTTCCAGAGTAATCCAGTTTTGAATTTGCAGTAAATTTCGACATGCATTGATGTCTCCAAATTTGGTCTTTAAGTTTTACAATGTGTTTAAATGGTTCCACATGATTTCATAACGGGCCAAATACAAAATAAATGTTACAAATATCGCCTAGATATTGGTAAATCAGAGGACGGCTGACTAAGAGTTTATGAAAGTAGCCTGATCACAAAATGCTAAGCATGCATCTAGGCTATTTGAGTTTCTTAAAGATGAGCTGTGCTTAAATTTAAATTGTTCAATACATTATTTCATAGCAGGCCAAATATAAAATAAATGTTATACATAGCCTAGATATCTGTTTTTATTAGATGATCAGATGATTTACAGTTATATGTAATATGTCATGTTTCATGTTTTTGTAATGTTTCATACAATGATGCAGGTCTACTGCAGTGAATAGGCTAAATACAACTTTGATCATTTTTATAGCCTACTACTGTATAGTTAACTTTGGCCTTGGTGCCCATGTGGCCTTTGTGCCCCCCACCAAATATGCCCAACTGAAGACCAAGTGGCCTTTCCCCCAGAATGGTGAAATTCCAAGCCTGGTCACTGGCATGTTATATTTGGTGCTTGGTTAGATGTAGAAATTATAAGTAAAGGTAGAAAGTGATCCAATGGTATACACATTGTAGGAAATCCATGGATGGCAGCAAAATAATTTGTTTTTCGTAGGATTACGGTACATTCAATGAGCTAGGGAAAAGTGGGTTAAACATTTTTCTACCACGAAAGTCCAGAACGACACCTGGACCATTATTTCTTACTTTTGCTGACCGTTTCCCAGTTGTACACTACCTACCAGTAAGAAACCTGCATCATTATCATCACATCATTATTCCCAAACCCCCATAAAGACAAATGTGCTATGTCATGATGTAATACCATATAATAGCATTATGATAATACATGAAATAGCAGGTACCAACAACAAGGCACATTTCTCTAAATAAGTTAAGATAACATCTCATATCAAATGAATTCAACAACGCTGCAGTTATTGTCCCCTGGGGATTACATTTCAAGTACCTGTCTATCTTTATGTCTGTCTATTATTGTTGTGCAATGACAATGACAACTGCTAACGTTTTATAATGGTATTATATGGTATTACATCATGGCATAGCACATTTGTCTTTATTTAATACTTAATACTTTTCTGAGACCTGATTTTCTGAGACCTGACTCCACTTTTTCTGACAGCGTTTTTTCTGAGACCTGATTTTCTGAGACCTGACTCCACTTTTTCTGACAGCATTTTTTCTGAGACCTAACTCCTTAGAGATGTTTTTCTGAGGCAGTTTGGTTTGAAGCAGTTTTATCTGAGGATGACAGAGGATTTTCTTACGCTGAGGCAGTTTTGTCTGAGGATGACAGAAGTTTTTCTGAAGCTGAGGCAGTTTTGTCTGAAAATGACAGATGTTTTTCTGAGTCTGACACCTGAGTCTGGTTTTTCTGACGCTGAGGCAGTTTTGTCTGAAGATGACAGAGGTTTTTCTGACGCTGATGCAGTTTTGTCTGAAGATGACCGATGTTTTTCTGAGTCTGACACCTGAGTCTGAGGATGTCCTAAAATGAACACCGTACCAGTGTTTTTTTTTTAAATAGTATCATGGATAACCCTCGTGAATATCAGCCTGCACTGTAAACATTGCTTTGCTGACTCAGCTTGTTGTTTTGACTGAGTTGTGTTATGTATAGCCTAGTACCTGTTTATTACACATAATCACACACATTGACAATTTATCACAGTCAAAACAACACGTTGTCTTGAATGCCATGAAATGCTATGATGGTGTTCTGGCATCTGCTATGGCATGTGTTATGCAATTTAATATGCATTGTACTGTGCTAATCAATCAAACTAATATTAAACCTGTGAACCTCATAATAGATTTGATCAATAATAAAATCTTAATCAGATCTGTATTCATACAATTTAATTCCTAATAAAACTTAACTTGAAAGATCGAATCCAAAAAGTATAAAAATGTGTGTGTGTGTGTTATTGTGCATGTGTATATGTGTTTGTATGTGTATATGTATGTAGTGTGTGTGTGTGTGTGTGTGTGTGAGAGTGTGTGTGCATGGATGTGTGCGTAAGTGTGCTTTCTCTCTAAGCATTCAAATAAATGATGGCAAACACTTAGTCTCGCATAGTCCCCGCCCGCATACATGTGGCTGCTCTACTCATTTGCCTAAGAGCCCCTGACGTAGTACGCCATGCAGCTGAAAGCGAGCCCGTCTGCCCGCATCCATGCCCGCATACATGTTCCTGGATGGATGTGACTCCTTAACACACTGATTTGGAGGCTTACACTTGTACGCGTGGTGACCGCACGAGCGCAGCGCAGCCTTCATGAGTTATTCATGCGTGCTTTCTGTTCTACACATTACCTATTCCTAGGAGGAGCAGGCAGAGTGCCTCCTGGAATCCTATTACAATCCATTTGACTTTAAAACAACTTTGACTGCCCGTGCGTTTGTGTTGTATGTGTGTGTGTGTGTGTGTGTGTGTCTGTCTGTATGTGTGTGTATGTTTGTTTGTGTTTGTGTGCTCATATCTGTATGCCTGGAAGTTTGTTGTTTGTGTGTACGTGTGTGTGTGCCTGTGTGCGTGCGTGCATACGTGTGTTTATCTGTTTGTGTGTGCATGTGTGTTTATCTATGTGCTTAGAAATGTCTGTGCACCTGGAAAAGCAATTGAGTAAAATGCATTGAGAAACTGAGCTTCTGCATTTGCCTCAATGTCAATGTGTGTGTGTGTGTGTGTGTGTGTGCGTGTGTGTGTGTGCGTGTGTGTGTGTGTGAGTGTGCATGCGAGCGTGTTTTTACAAAAGGACCTGAGATATATTGAGAAAGTCTGTGCCTTTTTTATTGGAGACAGACCAAGAGTTTTTAGAGTATTTTTTGTAGAAGTGTGTGTGTGTGTGTGTGTATGTGTGTGTGTGTGTGTGGGTATAAGACACCATGGAGGGTACACTGAAACATAATATCTTAGCTTCCTTCTCTCCCAAATACACATTCATCTTGGGACTCTAAAAATGCTTTCCCCCATACAAACTCAAAGGATTAATCTTGCTCCTGTGTGCTCACATGCAGCCAAGCACAGTCCGAAACAGACTAAATAGATTAATTGCAAGTGAAACACAAAACTGTAAAGGCCTTGGACTGTTAAAGGTGATTTAGGTTTCAAATATATACAAAGGTCAGCAATGCTGTGCTCATATCCAGTTTAGCTTCTTCAACTTTGGATGCAAAACATCCAAACTAGTTTAAAAGCAATTAATTATGCAGAATGTTTGAAGTGTTGGTATTTTGTTTATTTCCAAAGAGTATAATGCAATAATAGCTTTTTAATATTAATTTTTATGCCTTTTAATGAATTACTGTAAATCTTTTTTCTTTCGAGTAATGTAGCACTGTGAAATAATTAAGATCATTATGTGTTTTTCCAATTAAGACATATCAATAATTTGTATCCCCTGTTATGGTGTCATTACATTATGAATCACACCTGTGCTCTGGAAACCAAATCAAGGTACCTTCACAGAATAAAAAAGTACAAAAAAGAAAGCTTGTTAAATAAGAGAAAAACAAGTTTACAGGTATACAATATTTACTTTAACACAACATATAAGATGCATTTTAAGGATACAAAAGGTGTCTTTTAACAGTTCAAATAACAAAAGAAAATAATAAAAAAGGATAATGAAAGAAGAAAAAGGAGGAAAAAAACACCTTGTTGAAAGAGATGTGGGTCACTGATTAATAGAAGATGTTTCTGCGGAGGGTGGCGAAGAATGGAGGCTCTGTTGCACAATGGGCTGCCCCTTGGGCAGGTAATGGGTTTAGGCTTGCCAGCTCTCCCCTGTGGGGCTCTGAGCAAAGCCACACAAAGGAGGGAGAAGATGAGGAAGCCCTCTGATGGCTACTCCCAGCTCTTACTCCTCTCATTGGAGCCCCACGAGCTAACCTTAATTAGCTTTGCCTGCTCGTCATGGGACGAGCGAAATTTAGACGTACTTCTCTTCCATGTTGATATCCACTTAAGTTTGAGTTCTGTCTCTCTTCCAAATACAATCTTTGACTTTTTTCTCTCTCTCTCTCTCTCTCTCTCTCTCTCGGGGGGTGGAGACAGTGATTCTGTTGATATGTGTTTCTCTCTTTACTGATAGGGAAGATTCGCAGGGAGTGTTGACTCATATTAATAAGGAAGATAAATAGAAGTCAGATAAATAGAGGTCTCAACAGGTCAGTTTTATTTTACATTACTTCTGAAATCTTTCTTTGAAACGTTGAGTGAAGGTTAGCTAAGCCTCTGAATAAAACTGAAATTATGTAGTCATATTTTGTTGTTTGCAGTCTATAAAAGTTTATAAAGTTGTTTTCTACCACAGATCTGGATATAACTATTTATTGTGTGAAAACAGCAATAACCAGAACAGCTCTGGACATTTTAAACTACTTCCCAAATACAGAAGACATTGAGTTGGAGAATAACCAAGACTGATGATTTAGATACAATGGCATAATCATCTTCAGGAGAAAACATGTCCTTGAGTTAGTTATCACAGGCAACTCAGAATTAAAATGCCAGAGTTTACCACTCCCTCATCCTCTGTCTCATTCTATCTCTTTCTATCCCTTTCCATCCCTCCATCTGTCCTGGTGAAACCCCTCAGCTTCACTGCTGTCCTGGCCTGATGAGTGCCTTCCTCCCTCTCACCCTCTCTCTCTCTCCCTCTCTCTCTCTCTCCCCTCTCTCTCTCCCTCTCTCTCTCTCCCTCTCTCTCTCTCCCCTCTCTCTCTCTCTCTCTCTCACCCTCTCTCTCTCTCCCTCTGTCTCTCTCTCACCCTCTCTCTCTCTCTCTCTCTCCCCCTCTCTCTCTCACCCTCTCTCTCTCTCCCTCTCTCTCTCTCTCCCCCTCTCTCTCTCTCTCTCTCTCTCTCCCCTCTCTCTCTCCCTCTCTCTCTCTCTCTCCCCTCTCTCTCTCTCTCTCTCTCTCTCACCCTCTCTCTCTCTCCCTCTGTCTCTTTCTGGTGGCGGGTAGCGGCTGGCAGTGGGCATCAGCTGCAGGGCCTTTGGGCAGAAAGGGAGGGTTGGCGCGCGCCAGCGGCCGTAAGTCACTCCGCCGCCATCTGCACCGCTGACACCTGTGTTGCCACGTCCCGCGGCATGAAGCGGCACGCACCCCGGCACTGGCTCAGGGCTCACGCCGCACCGACGCCGACGCCGCGCCTCACAGCAGCACCAGGGCCACTGTCAGCTATTCGTTATGATGCCATGACACGCCGGAGATGCAGTGTGGGAGAGGGAGAGAGAGAGAAAGACAGAGAGAGAAAGAGAGTGAGAAGATGGAGAGAGACATGAGAGATAGAGAGGGGAGGGGTGAAGGAACGAGAAGGAAGTATGGCGAATGAATGCTAAGGCTTATTTTTAGTTGGTAATGTGGACTGATTTGATTTTCAGTATGTGTGTGAAAAGGGTTTTGAAAGTCAAAGTCCATACTCCACCCGCACATACCCTCCACTTACACACACACACACACACACACACACACTTATACACACACACACACACACACACTGACCCCCCACACACACACACACACATACTCTCCCCTCTACAGACTCCTTCATCAAGGTCTGTGATGGAGGTGGGTGAGGGGAAAAAAAGGAGGGAGATGATGGAGAGAAAGAGTGGAGGAGAGTGAGGTGAGGGAGAGAGGGTGGGATAGAGAGAGGGATGCCAAACGAGTGATAACTGGGCTGATATATATCAAAGGCGAAAAGGCCGGGAAGAACGTGAGACTTTCAGTTGGTGGGTGGTGAGCAGGGTGGAAGGGGGGATAGTGAGAAAGGAGAGATGGAGGGAGGGAGGCCCCCCTCAGAAGGGTGGCGAAATGAGTTCACTGAGGCATGGGAGACCATCGAAGAGTTATTCTCCCTCCTCTTTTGAGAAGGAGCTGTGTCATTTAACAGCAATACGACCAGTTATTTTCTTATTTACTTCTCCCCCATGAAAGTTTAGCCTCTGGGAGACATTACGTCTCGACACTCAGCGACTGACATCTCAAGGAGAGAAGATTACAGCGTTTACGTGGGGATGTCACAACAGATGGAACAAATGAAACTGAGGAGACCTGTTTATTTTCGGGTTCACATGGAGGTGTAAAGTACTGTGAAGGCTTGTCAGGGGAGAGGGTGCTAATAAAGCAGAATCACACTCTGACTGCGGAAGCCATTTTAGCCTCAGGTCGCGTCAGTTCTCAGAGTGCCTCACTTTTTCTCACACATGAGTCACAGGCTAATTTGACTGAATTTGACTGTTTGAGGAGAGGAGCAAGACAGGACACCGCTCCAGCTGGTTATCTATCTGCCATTTTAGCGGCCGTGTGAAGAGAAAACATTGGTATTTTAGCCACAGAGTGAGGGCGCGGATTAGGTTCTTTGAAGCCACGCGACTCTTCTTTCAAACTGTGTTCGCACAATCCATTAGTATCTGCCAAGACCTTTACCTGGCACAGCAGCATCAATTCAGCTCTGCGCCTGTGATTGGCTATCGTTTTTGCCAAGCTCCAATCACATGTCTATTGATTTTGGATGGGCTTGTGTAGCAGCTTGCTACTGCTTGACACCTCACTGTACAACTATATATCCTGCTAAGCTACAGGGAAGGATTTACATCCAACCTGATTACTAGCACCCAGAGTGGAGCCTACAGAGTAGTAGAGAGGGAGAGAGAGAGGGAGGGAGAGAGAGAGAGAGAGGGAGAGAGAGATTGATAGCGTGTGTGTGTGTGTGTGTGTGTGTGTAAGAGAGAGAGACAGACTGAGAGGAGAGGAGAGACCCTCATCCCTGTCACACAATATGAACCAAAGTCACATGATAACCTGCAATCTGATCTGAGCAGAGAGGAAAAGAGGCCCAAAGGCCATTTTTTTCCGAGCTATTGATATGGACTGTTTAGAATGCAGAAGTAGTGTTTGTAACTGAGCTAAATGGCCTCTAGCATCCAGCAAGTGAAACTTGGCTAAGTCTGAGTGTCTGCACCCCCACATGTCACATCTGGTCTGTTGTGTCAAGACATGGCATTAATGAGACACGATTCACGTGACCCAATGTCTCGCAGCAGCAGAGGCTCATGGGATTGGTCCAGCCTGGCAAATTCTCATCCTCTTCTCTCCTCCTATCCTCCTCTTCTCTCCTCCTCTCCTCTCCTCCTCTCATCAACTCTCCTCCTAATTCTTTTTTTTCTCTCTCTTTCTCAGTCTATGGAGAAAAAGAGCAGCTGCAGCTGGTGTTCTCTCTCTCTCTCTCTCTCTCTCTCTCACACACACACACACACACACACGCGCGCATTTGCTCGCTAACGACAGCTGTATGCTAATGTAGTGGTCTGACTCAGCAAGGCCTGACCGAGACCAATCCCCGACCTGACTGTGTACCCCCATCACTTCCTCACCCCTGCCACTCCCCATCTTATCTGGGACACTTGGAGGAAACAAATAAATAAATATATAAATGACATGGACTGTGGCCTGCTGTTTTGCAATCACATTCTGCTTTCTTTTTAATGGAAGGATCTTTTCAATTAAAGCATCTGTATTTCTATGGAAAAAAAGAGAGATAGAGAGAGACTTTGGCTTTTATGTTTCCATTATTATCTGTCAAAAGGAAACCAACAAGTAAAAACAGCCCACATTAAAACCTCAAACCCAAAAATCTCAAACCCCCAAAAACAACTCCCCCTACACAACACAACACACACCCACAGAGTGCGAGAAAATGAACAAAAACAACAAAACAGAACAAACCAAACCAAGCAAAATAAAAGACAAAATAAAACAGAGGTAAGGAGGATCACTCTGGCAGGTAGACAGGTAGGCAGGTAGACAGGTAGGCAGGTAGACAGGTAGACAGGATCACTATGCACATTGTTGTATACTTACGAATAGCCATTACATTTCATACCACTAGGTGGAGTCTATGCATTTAGGTAGATAGTCTTGCACTGCCTCCTTGTAACTGTGTACGAGTTAACATCTCCTGTTAGAAGAACGTGCTGTTCCTGAGCTCTGTAATACTACAGTATTTACTTGAATACAATTCATTTAAAAGCTACCACTCGGTACAACATCCTTTGTGGTCTTGGTTATTATACAAGTTACCACACACATGTTGTCACTTGCAGTGCAAAAAATGATTTGCTGCCTCAGTCCAGTATAGTCATGTTGTTGCATGGACTGAGTCAATTGATGTGTAGTATAGTATCAAGCTTATTACAAGGTTATTACACTCTTAAAACGAATGTGTTGAAAACAACACAACTTCCGTTGTTTTTAACACATCTTTGTGTCCAGATAAGGACAACACATTTGGTTTAAGAGTGTACCGAGTGAGACAGCTTGCTTGCCTCAGTTCTTTGGTGACAAACTTCGGTTACACTTTACTTGAAAGTATTGACATAAGAGTGACATGACACTGTCATGAACGTGTCATAAACAAGTCATAAACATTTATGACATAACGCTTCTGTTATTAAGTGACATTCGGTTTTTGTCATAACAAATTAGGGTTAGGATTAGGGTTAGGTTTAGGGTTAGGGTTAGGGTTAGAGTAGGATTAGGGTTAGGATTAGGGTTGGAGGTTAGGATTAGGGTTAGGGTTCATGTGTCATGACCAGTGATGCCAGTAATCAGATTAAAGTTACTTATCTAAGTCATTGTGCGTTACTATTTTTGTCATTTTCCTTAGTAAAAAGATATATCCTTTGCTTTCTTCTTGCCTCGGGGATTAACTTCATTAGGCTATGCTCACGTTTTCAGCATGAGGATAACTCACGTGTAAAACCACGCAGCGACACAAATGTAAGCAACAATGGAGGGAGGAGAGAGATGCACATTTTATCTATAGTCATTATTTTGAGTTTGTGTCAGCTAAACATGACAACATTAAAGGTAAGCTATGCAGTATTGGCAATTTCCTTATTGTTTTCTCGGTTTTTGCTTATTTTTCGCTGGCTCTGTCATGACGAATGTCTGAGAAACTCCATCGCTACCTTTTTCTAGCCGGTGCCTGGCGTGTATGTGTATTTGAATGCAGTAAAGCAATTCGTTACACTCGTTATACTTCCTGACACTGAGGCCGCCGCCCGCCCACAGTTGCAAGGGTGGTTTTTCCGCCACAGGCTTAGGGGAAGCAACACGGCCACCATTCAACCCGAAAAAAGTCATATAACCATTCCAATGACTCTGAAGCTGTTAAATGAAGATAAATTAAGCTAAAAAAACTTGCACATTAAGCTAAAAATCCTGCATAGTGTGCCTTTAAGGTAGGCCTACATTGCACATTTTGTGCTGGCGACAAAGTTCTGTCTAGCTAGACATCCCAAGTCTCCCGAAGTTTTGGGAGTCTCCCACATATTGATAGCGGCTTCCTGACGCCCGCAAATTACATAAAATCTCCCGGAACCTAGAGCGAACAAGAGCACGCAAGCCAGACCGGACTTCAAATCGCGTGTGCATCCGAGTTTAACGTGCACACAATGGAGAGCTACTAGAGGAGTGGTGCGTGTGTGCCTGAAGCGCATCCAAGACAGAGAGCATCCTGGTCTGTTTTGCTAAATCATCCAATCAGTTTTCAGTGTAGGTGGGCTTATATCTCTTTTCTCCCGAACTTAATTAATCAGTTCAGTCAGTGTATCTAGGAACAGGAGCGTCATGGCAGAGTCAGTGCCCCTCAAAAAGGAACATTTAAGACCCATTTCACATCAGACTACACAAAAGTGTATCCAATTGTGTCATAAGAGTGTGCTACTGCACTGTTTGTAACAGTGACTTTAGCATTGCTCACGGCGGGTTAAATGATTGCAAAAGACTTGTTGAGGTGAGTTTAACAAGTGTAATTTCATTTGCATATTACTCAGGCCTATACTAGATGGCTAGTTGCTAAGGCTACATGAAAAGGCCAAACTAAAATCTACATATTTTACTATCACAATTTCTATCAATAGGCCTTCCTTATTTGGTGTACTGACTAGACATTATTGAACAAACATCTGAATTTCAGTATCTAAGTAGGTTAGGTTTGGATGTCTGCTATACATTGTTGACATTACTGTTAAAATGCGCTTCCAGTATAGTGAGTATTGGCAAAATCATTTTTATGTTGAAGCGGTGGGGATGTTGTTAGTAGCTGTAACTAATAAAGTAACCTGTAATCTAACTTAGTTACTTTTAAAATCAAGTAATCAGTAAAGTAACTAAGTTACTTTTTAAAGGAGTAATCAGTAATCAGATTACTTTTTCAAGGTAACTGTGGCAACACTGGTCATGACAGTGTCATGTCACTCTTATGTCGATACTGTCAAGTAAAGTGTTACCCAAACTTCTAAGATAAGTGTAATAAAGTTGACATTACAATATTTAATATTTACGCTGCTACTGTATATCTTAAAGAAACCAATACTTATGTGTTAGTTTTACTGTACTTTTGATACGTACTGAGAGGTGTAACATACTGAGAGCATTGTTGTTCAATCGTCCAATGTTCCATGAGTGCACGTTAACGTTAGCAAACTAAAGGACGATAATGTTAGTTAGCTAAGTAACATTATCCAGAATAATGTAGCTAGCGATAGCTAGCCAACAAAAAGTTTCACCAGATAATAGCTTGGGCTGTTATATCAACAATAGCTGTATGAGCCAAGTAACTGTGTTTGCCTTAAGTATATTTTGGTTTAACATTTTGTTGTCTGTTTTTTGTTTCATGCCAGTAGAGGGCACTCTTTGTAATTTAGTATAAAAACACACCCTCTCTGTTCACCTGACGCTTGTTAGTTGAGTGGAGAGGCATACAGTTTTTCTACCGTGCCTACTGCCTACATTTGTATCGTATGATTTTTCTGCCCCTATGGATTAAAAACAAAGCAAAGAATTTACCGGTAGCCTATGGATTATTGATTTTCAGTTCACACATAGGTTTACTTTCGTTCACTCTACTAAACAGGACCATACAATAGCCTACAACATTTAGGTTTGACTATACTCATTTACAAATGTCAATGGCACTAACTGACAAACCTATTCAATTTAACCAACTAGCTCAATTTAACCAGTTAGCATTATTACTGTCATGGAGTTAGAATGTGTTCTTGCAACATGCTTAATGCTTAAATTCTATTTTATTTGTCCTGTGGTTTTGTGACTTGGTGTGGTGTAAAGGGGTGATGGGATCATTAAAGAAGCTAAAAAAACTGCTCTTTGGCTGTGGATGTCTGATGTCATTTAGTTTAGTATTTTAGTATTTTTATTTTTTGTAGAAGATGCTGACTGATGATTGATCTGCCCCCTACTGCATCAGAAAAGAATATAATCATTAGTAGTACTACTAATGATTATACTAATAATACAATTAATTTCAATGTATAACCATGGTGGTTTGTTTGCAATATGTTTTGAATGGTATTATCAGTAATTTCAGGTCATCAACACAGACATGTGTTAATGATTTTGTATAAGAATAACACAAATGTGTGTCATAAAAAATTACACACATGTTGTGTTACACTGTATAACAAAACCAATGTGTAGAAATAACACAAACTGTGTTGTCCCTATCTCGACACAGAGATGTGTTAAAAACCAATGCAAATTGCGTTATTTTCAATACATTTGTTTTAAGAGTGTACTGTATTCACACTAACATATCTCAGTTATAGTGTGTTTGTGAGTATGTGAGGATGTGTGAGTGAGTGTGTGTGTGTGTGTGTGTGTGTGTGTGTGTGTGTGTGAGTGAGTGAGTGAGTGAGTGTGTGTGTGTGAGAGAGAGAAAGAGAGAGAGTGTGAGAGAGAGAGAGAAAGATTGAGAGACAGAGAGTCGTGTGTGTGACACTTTAATATGACTGTCAGACTGACAGAATGTCTGTCTACGTGACGGTACCCTGTTATAAACAGGTACTGTATGGTATAAACAGGTATGTCGGGGCAAGTCAGTGGTGTGCTGGCCATCTGGCAACACAGGGACGGATCACACTGAGCTGCTGCACCTGTGGGCTGGAGGGACACCAGAGTAAAATAGATTTTAAGTTTTTAATAGCTCTACCTGGCTTATTCTGTCCCTTTGGCCGGTTCCAGCAGACCTATCCAGGGCTCAATTTCTTTCCCCAGTACACCCCTGGGCCTAAGACTTAAAATGTTCAGTTCCTGTGAAATGACTATGTACACGTGTATTAAGAATTTAATAGAATTGGACATAATTCCTTATGTTATGCTGTTTTAATGAAGCATCTTCTGTCATATGTGCACTTTTCTCATCAAACGTAAAAAGTGCAAAGTCTCTTCCTCAAAGTCACCTTGACTTCGCAAGTTCATGGAAACAGCTCCAGAAAATCTTCTCTTCTGTTGATGTCATAGAGGCTCCAGCTAACATCCCCCTGATGCCTCGGAATAGCACAATTAGCGATGCGAGCGACATCCTGCCTTGCTGTGGCGTTGGCTCAATCTTGATGTTGTTCACAATCAGTGCACATTGTTCCAGCTAATTGAAATTCAAAAGAAAAGTGAAAAGAAAAAAATAGTGGCGGAAAATCGTGATAAAACAAAACCATTTAAACGGCACTAAAAGGCTGTGATGATGATTGTGAGCAAAATGAAAATCCCAATAATTATGTTTCTCAGGATCATATTGTAGACTTGAGGTTCAATCATCAATCATAGGTTGTACACATATAAACATCTAGATAGAAATGTGTAGACTATGTTAAGACTAAGTATATCATCATTTGTGGCATGAATGAACAGCCAAAAATCCCACAAAGGAAAGACTTTTGATAAAAATCAGTTTCCAAAAACATTAATGTGTTGTTTGAGAAAATATTGCAGCTGTGTTTTTGACATCCTTTTTAGATCTGACTGTTCTGATTGGATTTGACATGATTTTCGTTAAGTTCTCATATGCATTAAGCTGTCTGTGATTTTCGTTAAGTTCTCATATGCATTAAGCTGTCTGTGATTTTCGTTAAGTTCTCATATGCATTAAGCGCTCCACCATTACGCTTTCCATTTCAGATTCTATTTGATTCCATTGTTTCCAAAACCCTGCAAACCAGCATCAAACTCTTCCGTTGTTGCCGTGTATATTATGACTCAGGTCTATTTTGTTGCCGCCGCTCAATAAATGTAACCAGTGCTTGCCAGTTAAAAATTTCGGCACTGATGTACGTGCCAAGTGACACCACACTCATGTTGATGTCTATTTGTGGAGCACTTCACTCTGCTCACACAGACGTCTCTCTCCTGAATACTGATCACCAGCACCTGGACCTTGTAATCACTTACACCTGTGCACTCCCCTACATAACTGGCTGCCTTTCCTCTTTTCTGTGTCTGGCCGCATCAGTGTTCACACTAGCCACGTTTACATGGACATTTTTTTGTATCATTCTGATCAAACTATTCCGATTGAAAAATTTGTGCCGTCTGTTTACATAGCGTGTTCTCAAGCGCGTTCTCAAGCGCTTTAGTATCTTTGATCAAAATAGTCGTTGTTGCCTTCTTTTCCTTGAGAAGATACAGCAGGCAATCCGACTGACCGTATTACACACCGTACTACCAATCGGAACAGGAACGGAATACACCACCTCTTTCATTCCGATTAAAATTCTGATCGGATCAGGCATTTTTATTCCGATTGAGGTGTTTTGCAAGAGAATTATTCCGATCGAGCCGCTAATCTGTTTCTAATTGGATTAAAAGTGTCCATGTAGAAGTGGCTATTGAACTACAGACTCTGTTCCTGCTCCATGTGCTCTGGTATTTTCCCCCCCACCTGCTCCCTTATTGGACTCGGTGTCATCTCCTTGTGGCTAAGGTTTGGTTTAGAACTTTAGTTGTGTTTTACCTGCATTTGGAATGACTCCTCTGTCCTATCATCTGTGTTTTGACTGTCTCCCCGGGAGCATTTGGGATTGAGTCCGTTTCTTTACAGCGATGTGGACTCCGGCGCCGACACACAGGCAGAGTTTGGCACTGGTGTGCGGGGTTGTATTGAGAACAATGTTGTCTAAGTAATCAAATGTCGAAAGCAGAGTGCACCGCACTCATGTCGGAGCAAGTGTGTGTTAGCCCATACTACTCCATCTCTGAATAAACTCCTTGCCTGCTGTTCCCACAACCTTTGTCTGTGCCTGAGTCTGTGACATACAGATTAGCATGTGTTGTTGTTTCTTTTACGTAATGTCAACATTACTTCTGGTTGGAGTATCATTACTGAAGCAACTAAAGACCGAAAAACAAGGATCGCCATTGCCATTGAGACTCACATATTGGTTTCGGATCACTTGCCATATACAGTACAGCATAACGTGAACACTCTCATCTGGTAAATCAGATTCAAATTGGATATATGCAAACACTGAATCAGACTGACAGAGACAATCTAGCCTGAGTCATTTTCTAGGTGTCCTCTAAATGGAGAATTGTAAATGGACTTCTCCAAAGTTGTTCTATTTTTAAGGTGGGTTATTAAGTCTGGCTCATGGTGTTGATGGCAGTCCCAACTCTGTGAATTGTGGTTTCTCCCCCACACTGTGTTGGCCTGGTCCCCTTGTCCACCCGGCAGTAATAGCAGCCCCTTGTATTGGGTAACTGTTGTCAGCTGCAAGGATAATGAAGCAGGCATTATGCATGGCCCAGTCCTAATTGAGCAGATTCTCATGTGTATGTTAAATCTTAGCGCACGTCCTTTGTCTGACATTTGCAAAGAGCCGGGTTATATTTCATTTGAAGATAACCGGCCGTGCTTTCCTCTCTGCCAAGGGAGAGACGGAAGGGAATAGGGAGCGATAGTGTCTGAGAGATTTTTTCTTTTCTAGTTTCTGCCCGTGTGTGTGTGTGTGAGGGAATGTGTGTGAGAGTGGGTGTGAGACAGAGAGGGAGTGTGTGTGTGAGAGAGAGAGAGAGAGAGAGAGAGAGAGTGAGTATGTTAGAGAGTGGTATTTTAGAAAGTGTTTCTGTGTGTGTGTGTGTGTGTGTGTGTGTAGGAAAGATAGTCTGGAGCAGAGGAAGAGAGAACGAGAGAGTGAGTGAGGGAACAGTGATATGTAAATGTCCACAGCTGCTCCCTCCAAGGGTTTGCAATTCTCCCCTTGTGTGATTAAAAGCATTCAAACTCCTTCCAAGCACACACACTCACACACACCTCACACACACCACACACACACACACACACACACACACACACACTAAGCAAACAAGTAGGTGTACTACGTTTGCTTGCTCAGTGCCTGACACACAAGAAGTCAGGTGAGTCCTCTGCAGAGTAAAGCTGAATTATGGGCTTACTGTTCTACCAAGACTATACATGTATTTGAATCTTTTCTCTGTGAATGTTGACATAACCATGACATTACTGTGTAATACCCTCTCTCATGCTTGTTCAGGGGCTCAGACTCTGGATGCTGACAAGTACCTGAGACCATTTCAATTGGTATTGCCACTATATACGCAAAGAAAATACAATGGACTGCAGTGTTAATGGCAGGTGTGGTCTGGTCTAGTGATCTAGGGCACTGCCCGTAATGGCCTGTGCAGATTACACAATATCAGCCCGGTTTTGCCATGATTTTCTCGTAGCTCGTTGTCATTTCCAGTTCCGTGGCCAAATATGAAAAGTCGGGAATTACGCCGAAGAAGGACATGTCTTGTAATGTGACATTCGATGACCAACGATTTATTGTCTGCGATGTTCCACGACTTCACGTTCAAAAGTCTAGCATGCTAGAATTTTTGGGGAATCACCTACAACTCAAGTGTCGACACGGACACTAGGACGACATGCGACGAGGACAATAGGCTACATGATCTTGTAATGTGGCCAATCTCCAGACCAAGACGCAGTAAGAATTTATGGTTCTATGATCGCCTAGTCTGACATGGTCAATCGTAAAAGACAGTCATGGAAGAAAAGAATTGTGTAATCTGTACAGGCCATAATAGTCACCAATTACAGGATATTACACTGACCATAGAAGATTAGATAATACAAATACTGTATGATGCATTTACCATTAAAAGAGTAATGCTACAAGGAGCATATATGTATGTTTTTGTTGTTGTTGGTTTTGAAATAAGATTGGGGGACGCATTTCAAAGTGGACTATTCCCAATCCTGCCTGTAAAGGCCATGGAAAATAAATGGTCATAAAGCACAGCCAATTTGTAAATTATATACATATATCCATCACAACTGCTCACATTTATTATGCTTCCTCCCCTGTTAACATTGGACCTCCCATAGCAATCTGAATCAATAACTTGGAGGCATAGCAATTAGCAGTCTAGCAATACACCTGGGAGATATTGGCTAATTGAAGCAAAGCCAATCATGTATGTACACTTTATTATCAAAATGAAAGGACAGCCACAAAACCCTTATTGGGTTTTCAGCATGCAGGCGAATATCTGTGACACCAATCAGCATGTGTGCATTGCTATTGCATCCTGCATTGTGTTGTGTAATGAGCGAAAGCAATAAGTAACCTTGCAGACTTTACAGTACAACCGCATCTCAGTGAGTGTTATAAAGTAATAGAGAAGTAAATAGCATGACTCATTTAATAGTGGCATAAGTGGAACGAGGAAAGTGTTCACGTGTTTAACATGAGTTTAGGGCAATGCAGTCACATGTGGACTAATTACAGGCATGAATGCACCTACACAGAGGACAAATTAAAAACTGAGATTGACATGATACATTGAGATCCGATCCGATTGTACTACTACTTTCTCTTGTTTCATCTTCTTCTTCAACTCCTCCTCCTTCTTCTTCAGACTAGACACAGGGAAGGCATTGCTGCCTCCTACCAGATGAAACACTAACATATTTGGTCTTTTCAAACTTAGGCCTATATAATGTGTTATTTTATTAATATAATTAATATTTATGTGTGATAGCAAGTAAAAAGTGGGCACACAATTGGCGTACTTAGAACTGTCCACTGATCAGATGGCCTGGGGTGAACAGGGCCAATGTTGTAGATATATCATGTAGTACAGTAGGTTTGAAGATTACTGTTATGACAGCTCTCAGAGTCTCAGGGTTAAAAAAGAGGTATGCATTAAGATGTTATAGCATCAAATACAGTACATTGAAAGGGTGTTTTGTGTTTTGATTACTCATAATGTTACCCTAGCAGTGCTTTGCACTTGGCACTTTGCACTGTCACAACTATTAATGTTATAAGGACATTTAATGGAACAAATCTGGAAATATGAAAATAGATTTACACATTTTAATTTTTATTGTTTACACAAAGGCCAACATCTTTTGATTTGGATGGTATATTTATCAAAGTGTAAAGATGCAAACCTCAGTGAAAATGTAAACCCACTTACAATCACTATTGTTTATGCTGGTTTTCCAATCTTGCATATTTCCTTTAGTAAAATATATGCAAGATAAACTCTGAAAACTGTAGATACTGCAGATAGCACTAAGACTTTGTGAGCTCTGAGAAAGTAGGGTTGTGATCCAGGGAGTATATCCACAATTCTGAAACTTCACTCTCCTCATTCACGTTTTCTTTTCTTCCAGGAGACCCCATTCTGACGGGGTTTTTTGTGTTCCACCGCACACAAAAACATGACAAGGCCCATCTGGAGATTTTGCTGAGTTTGATCTGTGGCTCCACAACGAGCCTAATAATCCTACACCTTTGGCATTCCCGTCTCATCTATTTATCATTGCATCTCCTTGCGCATGCAAACGAGCGACCTAAACAGGAGATTTATTTCCATGTCTGGCTAACACGGTGGTAAACAGATTAGCTAAACCCAGAGATAATTTCATTGTTATTGATCTTGCGCGTCTCCATGTTAATTAATAATCCATGAATCCATACAAAGTGAATTGTGGGTAGAAAAAAGAAAACACAGAAATCAGAAGAAATCACTGGGCCTCTTTTTTAAATCCCTGTGTCACATTAGTCGGCTAAGCTCTGCGGGAGATAAGTTTCGCTTATTGTAATGATTGTCACTTACATGGATATCGTGCTCATTAAGGGCCGAATTAAATCAGTTTCGGCCATACGTGTTTTAGGGTGTGACTGAGGTTTGTCGTATCAGCTGCGTTTTTGGATGTTGTTTTCACACATTTTTTTTTATCCCCGATCCAGAATGAGGAGGGGGAAATGCATTATTCAACTGCGCGAGAGACAACTAAATATAAACAGATTACATTTTGAACATCAGAGAGATGCTCTCTTCTCAAAGGGAATTGGCAATGTAACCCAGTTTTACAACTTCTTCCCATCAAGGAAAGGACTTTGCTGTCACATTGACAGTGTAGTGTGTGAATGTGTGTGTGTGTGTGTGGGGTGGCTGGTGGGTGGACAGGGGAGTACAAATTAACAGAAATATGTGAAGGTGTGAATATGTCTGCTCCAAGGCTGCGTGGGACTAACTGCCCAAAAGCTTTGGAAATCGCTAACAACTCAAATGTGCACTCCAGCAATTCAAACAGCTTTCCCTGTTGTTGCTATATTTCACATTACAGTAAAGCCAATTCTGTGTCATTTATTCATCTATATAACTGTCACAAAATGAATATGAAGTAACAGTCTATGACATCTACAAAATAAACAGATGTGCATAAGCATGGGTGTCTCAAGTAGTTTGTGTAATGAATATTAAAGTAAAGCCGATAATGTTTCTGTTCTGTTAGAAAATGGAGAAATTACAATGTCATGATGATGTGAAACTGATAGTCTAAATGTCACAATGAATTATTCTCTGAGTAAGGACATCACCTGCAAGAAGGTCATCTCTCTCTCTCTCTCTCTCTTTCTATCTTTTTCTCTCTCTCTCTCTGAGTTCTCTTTCTGAATCAACTACAGTATATTTCCCTCTGAATCCACTATATTGCCTCTGAATCCATTATATCATTCCTCTGAATGACTGAATCCACTATACTGTATAGTCCCTCTGAATCCACTATGACCTCTCTCTGAATCCACTATATAGTCCCTCTGAATCCACTATGACCTCTCTCTGAATCCACTATATAGTCCCTCTGAATCCACTATGACCTCTCTCTGAATCCATTATATCGTATCTCTGAATCCACTATATCGTCCGCCTGAATAAACTGTATCGTCCCTCTGAATCCATTATGACTTCTCTCTGAATCCACTATATTGTCCATCTGAATAAACTATATCTTCCCTCTGAATCCACTATGGCTTCTCTCTGAATCCACCAGGCCACTTCTCTCAGAGCAGTTCCAGAGTGACCTCCTATCTCTGGGAAGTGACCACACAGTGCTGTTATATAATAGCTACTCTCTCAGCTCATTAAACATAAAATAAACTCCAGTCATGTAAAGTAGGACAGTAATTAAGGTGTGTGCGCGTGTGTGTGTGTGTGTGTTTGTGTATGTGTGTGTGAGAGAGAGAGAGAGAGAGAACTAAAAAAACGAATATCAAATACCAACATCAAATACCAAAGTGAACTCAAACTGATCTGGACCACCTCAGAAGCCTTTTCCGGTTTCCTCTATCAGTCTTTCGATGGACAAAGAGTCTTCAGTATTTGTATTCCTTTCACTGTGGTTCAGTTTGTTTATGTTTGTTTGTTATAATGTTCGATACACAAGTCAGGTGAGTCACAACACAAAAACAATACATCTGTAATGATTAAAATCTATCAAAATATGTGTTCCCCTTACTATACAGTAAGTGCCAAATTAGCAACATTGCCAACTTTCACTTCCAGTGAATTATGGTAAGATAGGCAATGTCAGACTGGGTTATTGCATGCAGAGAGAAGATAATAGTATGTGTCCTCTTATCTAACTCGCTTATCTAACCGCTGTCAAGGAAAATGGGTTTTGTGCTTTTAATGTCCGTTTTTCATATCACTATGCAAGGACTGGAACTTCATTCAAAAGTGAAAGCAGACGGTTGATCAGCTGTGTTCTAAAGAATGTTTGATTCAAGTTCAGCAAACTATTTGTTTCTCAGAAAAAGCCACGATGAAACTGTAACAAATAGCCTAGGCTATGTAGGCTAAAGAGTCATATCGTGGGGAGTTTATTGTTTAGTTTTGGCAGGTAGCCATGTAATAAGCGGGATAATGTATATGCTGCGCGTCGGGGTCCGGTTCGCCCTGTCGGGACCTATTTCCCGATAATGACTGGCGTTCTATACATTATCCCTTACTTAAAGGAGAATTCCGGTGTGATATTGACCTAAAGTGTATTGAAACATGATACCGAGTGTGAACGTATGTCTCATAGCCCATCTCGGCTTGTCCCCTGCACTCCAAAATCTGGGGCTAGTTAGCCGATGCTACCAACAGCTTTTTCAATAGTGGTGCTTCGGCATCGGGCTAGCCATGCAAATAAATCACTGTTTTACACCCAATTACGAGGCTCAATGTATCTCCACACTTCATTGGTAGACTTCCGAGGGCCCTGACATTTAAAACGAGACATTGAGAACTTTGAAAAAGCACTGGTAGTTTACTTACAAGACGGTTTACACAGACAGTATCTTCACAAAGTATAAATAATTATAAGAAATAATTCAGTGGAAATGCATGGATTCCAGTTTCTTCCAGTAGCAGCAACTGGAATCCATGCATTTCCACTGAATTATTTTTGGAATCTGATCCCTTATCATACCTGTTCATTCTTATTCGTTGCTTGACTTATCGTGACTAAATTCAAGATGGCTGCAAACGCTAAACTTTGTGAAGATACTGTCTGTATAAATCGTACACACCAAGGTTACAACATAACCCAACGTTATGTAGCTCTTATGACACTGTGTTCAGGTAAAGGTCTCTCTCTGTTACTTAGTTGAAAAGTCCTTGAGGGTGAAACTGAAGGAGTATAAGGACTTCATGATTAGCAATCATTCACATCACATGACTGAAAGAGACTGAGAGGATTAAGTGTTGCCAATATTTTTTGTTTGTTCTCACCTTAAGCCTTTTCAAATAGACTCAGCCAAAGTTTAAAAGACTGTCCTTGTCTCTTTTGTCTGCTTAAACATTACATTACATTACAGCATTATATTTGCCTGTCGCATTTTTAACCACATGAGGCATAGCTCTCCATCCAGACTGACCTTGACAGTGAAGTGAAGTTAAAATATCAGCCTGAAGAACTTGTCCTTTCAGCAAAGTCTATTCACCATCTACAGTATCCACACAAATCACCTAATACACACCAAATACAGCACAATACACCATAATGCATGCTATGCATACAAAGTAGTTTGACCATATCAATGTTTATACATTATTGTTAATACTTAATAAATAATGCAATAATATGTTTTTGATGAAGTAATATTTGCATTATTTAACAGTTGTTACATACACATGCACTAATGATTAGTGATTAGATATTTTTCAAACCACTTCCTAATACTATAATTCATGATTAACTCAGGAGTCACAAGTGGTTAGTGAATGATATTTTGTGAGCTCATTTAAAGTGAGGACGTTTTATGCCTTGCTACACATTTACAAATGAGTTATAAAGTTAACATATGCATTTATTAATTCATATATAGTACACATCATATATAGTATATTATACATCATCTGTGTTGATCTGCACAGCTACCCATTTTTGAGGGGCATGCAACAACAAATTGGCGCCCCCAAAAAAAAAAAAAAACACATACAACTAAAGTAAAACAAAAGGCCAATAATTTAGACTATTGGTGTGTATATTTTTTTAAGAGATTCTGCCAATTTGAACTTGAAGTATTGTTAAATGGTGTATTGTCACTTTAAGAGAGTCTAAACGGTTCTCATAACGTCCTTTTGCCAGCTGTTGCTCACAAAGGATAAGTCTGATCCAACTCTAGCCTTTGATTGCGCCACATTGACAGCACACTATTAAGTTAATAATATTAGGATTGTTAGGAAATGGAAACATGTAATGAGTTGTTGCTAGCGTGACATTTCTGTTTGCAGTTTGCCATTAAAAGTGCAGTATGAGCATGGTAGCCACCTAGCTATCTGAATGGAATAGGCTATGTTTCAATCGGTATGCTTAGCAAACGCTAGTTAGTCTGGTAACATGAATACATGAACATTAAAGCACAGACGTCACACTTTAAATCCTACCTGTTGCTTTTCACCATCCACTTATTATGACTGCCGCGCAGCGAAGCGGCGGTCATATAGGTTTAGTCAGATTTTTTTTTTTTTTTTTTTTTTCTTTTTCGCATGCCCAAATTTCCGTCAATGATTCCCGGACACTGAAAGACCGGGGTACACAGAAACTTGGTGGGCATGTAACCCCACATGGATAGCATGGAACCATCGTTTTTCGTTTTGATCTGTAGCCCCCCCGCTGGACTGGACCCCTGAAAGGAGGGTAGGGCAGACACAGTTTTCTGTGAATATCTCGAAAACCGTAGGGTTTAGGAGGACCATCTTTTTTTTGTATGTTGATCTCAAGGGGCCATGTCAACCCATTCCATAACCACTCATTTCATGTATAGCACTACCTAGTTAAACACAAAAAAGTAAAAACGAGGTGTTGTAATTGAAGGTATCTGTGACCTAACATAGTCAAAACTGCACGAAATTGGAAGTGTAGGATCATTATGACACCCTCTGTATGCACGCCAAATTTTGTGGAATTCCGTTCATGGGGGGCCACACAATAAATTAATTTATGTTACTATACACCAACTGGCCTGTAGGTGGCCGGAGACAGTTTTCTGTGAATATCTCGAGAACCGTGGGGCCTAGGAGGTCCACCTTTTTATGTATGTTGGTCTTAAGGGGCATGTTAACCCATCCCATTACCACTTATTTCATGTATAGCGCCACCTAGTTAAAAATTAAAAAAGCAAAAAATTAGGTGTTTTCATCACAACATCTCTGGCTGACAAGGTCAAAACTGCACGAAATTAAAAGTGTAGGATCATTATGACACCCTCCGAATGCATGCCAAGTTATGTGTACTTTCGTTCATGGGGGCCTTACAATAAAATAATTTATGTGTACATTTAGTGACGACACCAACAAGGATTCGGGACACTGAAAGACCGGGGTACACAAAACTTGGTGGGCATGTACCCCCACATGGATAGCATGGAACCGTCATTTTTTGTTTTGATCTGTAGCCCCCCGCTGGACTGGACCCCCGAAAAGGAGGGTAGGGCGAACACAGTTCTCTGTGAATATCTTGAGAACTGTAGGGCCTAGGATGACCAATTTTTCCGTTATGTTTGCCTCCAGGGGTCATGTTAACCCATTCCATGTGCACACATGTGCATAAACAGATACACACGCATACACATACATTTACAGTAATCATACGTATGACACATACTCACACAGTAGACATATGTACGCATGCATGCACATGCACAAACACACATACGCAGGCAAACACACAAGCACGCACATACACACACACACACACACACCCACACACATAAACATAAACTTGTACACGCACACAATTCAAGAATTTTTCCCGTCATCTACTTCCTGAATTTTTGGTCATTGATACCCGGGACACCGAACCACCGGGGTACATGAAATTTGGTAGGTATGTAGCCCACTAGACTTTTAGGAAAAATTTCATTTAGATCCCCGGGGACCATCACCCCCCACCCCCACCCGTGCTGGGCCCCCCGAACCGCAAAAAAAACTGTTTTTCCTAAATAACTACCTGAACCGTGGCACTGAGGATGAAGAATCTTTTATGGTATGTTGGTCTCAAGGGCCCACATCAACCTGGCTCATAATCACTCATTTGTGATTTGCACCCCAACCCCCCCAGTACAAAATGAAAATGCAATATTATTCTGCTTTAATCGCCCCTATCTTCAGTTAAGATGTTCAGAACTGCACCAAATTTTATGTGTATGATTGACCTGGCATTCTCTGGGGGTATGCCAAGTTTCGTAGAATTTCATCCATGGGGGGGGTCTAAAAAATTAGGTTATGTGTACATTTAGTGACTGTACACTCATTGGCCTGTAAATGGCGGTGCACACATATACACATGCACACACACAGGCACCCACATACTATCGGTATTAGAACGGCCGATACATAATTACAAATTCAGTAGGATTAAAAGAAAGCCAAAATAAATATTCATCATCATCATCATGGCTGCATTTTCAGTCATTATAGTCATAGATCAAGTAGTCATTTGTCCACTAGATGGCGCATCGTTGCAGTGAGACGTAATTTTGTTGGAAGTTAAAAGTGGGTTGGAAAAACAATGGACGCTTCCTACAAGGACTGTAATTTACCGCAGCGAACATCTAATAAGGATAGGACGATGTTCACATGAAGTGTAATTCCCATTTCTTCTTGAAGCCGAAATAAATCTGAGGATGTTTATCGGACATGCTTGGTTTTTACTGCAGGTACGTTAATCTTGTAATATCAATAAGGACCTAGGTAATGTTACCGTTAGCGTTGGTTGAGTGATGGAGGCCCATTTCATTGATTGCATTTGTAGAAAACTATAAATGCGGTTATACCAAGCAAATTGATAGCAGCACTGTTTGTATCTTTCGACTGTCATTTATTGCACGTGCTACAAAATCATTCTATGCAATGGAAGATTTACCAACGTTACACCGGTCTGATACAGTTTTGCCTATACATGCTTGAGACTGAGACGCCTGTTTATTTTGTTTTAAGTGCGTGCAGGGTGTGAGAGGGGAATCGATGTGCTTTGATTCCAGCTTGGTAGTTGTAGTCTGTGAAATTAAAAAAAACGCGTGTGTGAAGTATCCAAACAATGACACCTTCATTATGGCTGCTTTAGCAACACACCTTAAGCTACTGTGTAGTGGGTCCCATTTAGAAGTGGCTACTTCATTCGGCTTTCCTTGACTCATGGAGTTGCGGAATGTTATTACAACTTTCGCCCGATATGGCAGTTTAAGTCCACTTGATACTGTAAGGCGTAAGCCATTGGTTTCCAAAGGAGATTTTATTTGTGTCGCCAGCATAGCCTATTGACAATTTATGTTGTAAATAGGCCTACCTTATAATCCTACCTGTAGCTTAGGGAAGCTAACAACTTCTATTAGGATCTAGTTTGTTAGTTATCGTTTTGTCATAACTCCCTGATGCATTTTTGCATTTAGAATAGCCAGAGCGTGTATATCTCAATCGGAAAATTAAACAATATCGGTGCCTATGGACTAGGCTGGGTGAACCCAGCCTGATCTGCCCGCTATTTATTTTTTGATTTCTTAAAAGATTGAGCTTGGTCAGATGAAAGCCAGACTAGCCATGGACCTCAGTTACACAATGCAAGGGAACATGAATCAGCCTATATTTGCACGAGCAATAACGGACAATAGCTCTTCAACTTTGGCCCGTTAAAATGTGTATGAACAGTCTAGCGACGCATTTCATCAAGGCCCATTTGGACATGTCAGTTATTTGCACCACTGGTTAGATGTAAAACAGCATTTCGTTTCAGACTACTGTTACTTAATTTGTGCATTAACAATAACGTTTTCAGACTACTGTTACTTAATTTGTGCATTGACAATAAAGTATTACATGAACTAAAGATGACTAAAATCTTATGTAGAAGAAGAAACATCCATCCATCCAAAAATGACCTTTGTTTTTGATAGCTGTTGAAAACGGCATGGAACTGACAGAGATGTTTTGTTTATAAATACATAAAAAAATAAATAAATAAATAAATAAATAAATAAATAACATTATGCTGATACCTTTTGCTTTTCCCAAATACAATGTAGCCTACAGGTGTAAGTGACCTTTCATCAATCCAGTTGCAATGGAAGAACTGTGATGAACTGCCCTACTTGTGATTGTTTAGAGATTTTAAAGGTTTTATAACAATGCTACATCTTCTTTGGCTATTCTACAATCTATTCACCTTTTCAGCACCAGTAGGCTACTTTCTGTGCAGCCGCACACACACACACTCAGGCATGCCAAACAAGCATACACAAAAGTTTCAAGAGTGGGGGATGGAGTAAAATATGGAGACAAATTGAAGTGTGATTTATTTTCGCGGAACGGATGTCCAGGACTGAGCGGCGGTCATATTTTGCACCGCTATGCGGTACATCTAGTTCAACTAAGTATAAGTATAAGTATACTCTTTTGATCCCTTGAGGGAAATTTGGTCTCTGCATTTATCCCAATCCATGAATTAGTGAAACACAGTAAATACACAGTGAGGTGAAGCACACCATAAATCCCGGCGCAGTGAGCTGTCTGCTACAACAGCGGCGCTCGGGGAGCAGTGAGGGGTTAGGTGCCTTACTCAAGGGCACTTCAGCCGCTTTTTACTGGTTGGGGTTCGAACCGGCAACCCTCCGGTTACATGTTTTACACATGGTTACATCCCCCTATGTCTATTGATTCTATTGATTCTATTCAGCATACACTCTACAATCATCCAGCTCCACAGATGTCCAGCTTCAGTCCAGTGACGGCCCGTGAAAACTCCTAATACACACAGTATTGGGCACCATCTATCTCTCGCTCTCTCTGTCTTTCTCTGTCTCTTCTCTCTCTCTCTCTCTCTCTCTCTCTGTGTGTGTGTGTGTGTGTGTGTGTGTGTGTATGTGTGTGTGTGTGTGTGTGTGTGTGTGTGTGTGTGTGTGTGTGGGAGCACCAGGTGAGTGAAGATGTGAATACATTGGGACCTCTGTGTTTGGTGTTTGGTGTGGCTTTGTGGCTTTTTACCCAATCCCTTAGCACCCAGATTGAATTGACACGCACAGTCTAAATAAAAGTCTAACTGGTCAAAGAGACATTAGACTTTGCTGGTCAGGTAAGTTAGGCTCTTATTTAGGTACATAGGCCACTCCTGCACCCGTGAGCTGGACACACAAGGAAGGGAAGGGGGGCATGCCGTGAGGGCCGTGGTCTGATGACGTGGCGGACAGACGTCTGGCCCTCCATGTCTGAGACACTCGAATGGTCATCTCCCCACACACCAGACCAATGATGCCACTCCAA
Organism: Alosa alosa; assembly: GCF_017589495.1. Lineage (NCBI taxonomy): Eukaryota > Metazoa > Chordata > Actinopteri > Clupeiformes > Clupeidae > Alosa > Alosa alosa. The sequence continues at coordinate 19,582,739 of NC_063212.1, read as the reverse complement.
CGCCCCCTCCCACCACCACAACAACCACCATCTCTTTTCATACATCCTCAAATCCCCCGTGGGATTCCATTCTTCTTCCTGGAATCAGAAACCCCCGTCAAGCTAATCTCAAGTGCACAATAGGGAGGGGGGGCAGGCAGACTCGACAGCCCTGACAAATGCACAGCCAAACTGTAAACAACAGAATAGAGGGCCAGGATTAAGAGAGAGACAGACAGAGACTAAGAGAGAATGATAGAGAGCAGGAGAGAGAGAGAGAGAGAGAGAGAGAGAGGCAGGAGGGAGCATTCTCCACTCAGTCAAAGTCGCATTAGCAAAGAGGACAGCAGCCAAAGTCATCAGAGCCACTGATAAAGAAGGCAATGAGAAATGGAAGAGAAAAATGGATTGTGCTGATGGGTTGGTGGGGGGTGGGGGTTGGTGGTGGAGGGGGGTGGTCTCCTTACATGCTTGGCTAATCTGGTGTCTAACTGTGATTACTATTTTGTCTCTCTGGAGGAAAAGAAAGAAAGAAAGAAAGACACAAACAAACAAAGGAAGGAGGCCACATTCGGGTACAAGCGCCCATTGGGGCTCATATCCGACCTGCGGTCATCTCTCGATCCCCATCTCTCTCTCTCCCTCTCTCTCTCTCTCTCTCCCTCTCTCTTCCTGTGCCTCTTCACTGTCCTATCCAAACAAAGGACAAAAGCCCCAAATGTCTTCTTTAAAAGGAAACAGGAATTAAAAACAGGGATGAGGGAGGGAATTACACACAGCATGTGGTGTCTGTGATGCAAAAAAGAAAACACCTGTATGAGTTCCTCTGGAGAATAAAAAGCCTGATATTCCACTGATTGGATTGTGGAGAACTGATGATGGCATGTTAATGATAGCTTTTCCTTCTTTTTCTCCAAATCTGAGCCTCCTCAAAATTTCTATTTATTTGTTCCCTATGGCATTGTTTATCCTATGCACTGTTGCCTTTTTTGTTTACTATCTGACTATTTTGTAAAGCAACCTTGAGTTAGTGAAAAGCGTTATAACTTATTATGTAAGTTATAATTACAATTTACTGTGCATTTCAAAAACATCTCATGGTTCATTTTCCTGTCATTTTATGGAGTTTTCTTTTTTTTTAAATCACATTACACATTACAAAGGCGAATTCTAATTAAATAACAACCGTATTCAGCCTCGACAGAACATTGGCATTGAATAATAGTGGGACATCAAATAATTGGGCCAATAATTCTAACCTGATTATCGCACTGTTCATATTTACTGTTGTGTGTATTGATATGATAATTAAACTGCCTGAGATGTTGGAAGCCCTCAAGTCAAGTTAATGGATATTGTACAACTCAGAGTGATTGAAAGGATATAAACTGAAGCAGCGTAATTGCCCGTCTCTGTCAGAGGCAGGGAAAGAGAGAGATGGAGGGATGAGAATGGAGAGAGAGAGAGAGGGGGGCAAACTATAATAACAGTAATCATGATTTCACAAAAATGCAAAACTCAAATCAAAGAACAAACATGGCAGGGTAAACACAGTAGGCTTGTCTCTGTGTCATCACAACATGGCTACGGTTCAGAATCCACATGCCAATCATTATTTTCAGGACCACACTCGAGGCGATGCCCCCTAAAAAATAAAAAAAAATGTTTTCTATTCACAGCAGAAACTGCTGGTGGCTCCTTTGAACAGTTTGAAATGTTGTGAAAAGGTGTTTGTGGACCACCAGCGGGTTTACTAGTTATAATACATCTGCTAGTATGGTTACTCGTCTCCTCCAGTGTGCTTTTATGCTCTTCACAAAGAGGAGTTGTAGGGACACGCACACAAGTGATAACACACATACATGCATACAAACATACAAACACACAAACACACACACACACATGCACGCACAAACACGCTCACACCCACACACCCATACGCACTCACACACACACACACAGACAGACACACACACACACACACACAGAGAGAGAGAGAGAGAGAGAGAGAGAGAGCGAGAGATAGATGGTGCCCAATACTGTGTGGTAATCTCACAGACACAGCATGGTGCAGGTGTCTCCCAGTGACTGTAATCAGTGCCCGTCCAGATCTACAGCATTCCCCTGGATCTCATAGGTGCTAACCTTTTATGTGCTCGCCTTTACCCATAACAATTAACATACACACACACACACACACACACACACTCGCCTTTACCCATAACAAATCACACACACACACACACACACACACATGCCTTTACCCATAACAATTAACACACACACACACACACACACACACACTCACCTTTACCCATAATAATTAACACACACAAACACACAAACACACACACACACACTCGCCTTTACCCATAACAAATCACACACACACACAAACACACACACACTCACCTTTACCCATAATAATTAACACACACACACACACACACACACACACACACACACGCCTTTACCCATAACAAATCACACACACACAAACACACACACACACACACACACGCCTTTACCCATAACAAATCACACACACACAAACACACACACATACACACACACACACACACACACACACACACACACATGCCTTTGCCCATAACAATTAACTCCAGTCGAGTGTCATAAAGCCTCGCTGTAGGAGATACATTTCACAGTGGCAACCAACTCAAAGGGATTCTTGTTCAGAGCTTCTTTTTTTTTAATGAATGCTCATGAAGCTCCGCTAAGTTGTTTAAAATGCTATATGGGCATGGGATGAACTCCCACTGGCCCCAATGAACAAGTCCTGAATGAACAAGGTACGGTGTTCATTTTAGGACATCCTCAGACTCAGGTGTCAGCGTCAGAAAAACATCGGTCATCTTCAGACAAAACTGCCTCAGCGTCAGAAAAACCTCTGTCATCTTCAGACAAAACTGCATCAGCGTCAGAAAAACCTCTGTCATCTTCAGACAAAACTGCCTCAGCGTCAGAAAACCAGTGACTCAGGTGTCAGACTCAGAAAAACATCTGTCATTTTCAGACAAAACTGCCTCAGCTTCAGAAAAACTTCTGTCATCTTCAGACAAAACTGCCTCAGCTTCAGAAAAACTTCTTTCATCTTCAGACAAAACTGCCTCAGCGTAAGAAAAACCTCTGTCATCCTCAGATAAAACTGCTTCAAACCAAACTGCCTCAGAAAAACATCTCTAAGGAGTCAGGTCTCAGAAAAAACGCTGTCAGAAAAAGTGGAGTCAGGTCTCAGAAAAAACGCTGTCAGAAAAAGTGGAGTCAGGTCTCAGAAAATCAGGTCTCAGAAAAGTATTAAGTATTAAATAAAGACAAATGTGCTATGCCATGATGTAATACCATATAATACCATTATAAAACGTTAGCAGTTGTCATTGTCATTGCACAACAATAATAGACAGACATAAAGATAGACAGGTACTTGAAATGTAATCCCCAGGGGACAATAACTGCAGCGTTGTTGAATTCATTTGATATGAGATGTTATCTTAACTTATTTAGAGAAATGTGCCTTGTTGTTGGTACCTGCTATTTCATGTATTATCATAATGGTATTATATGGTATTACATCATGACATAGCACATTTGTCTTTATGGGGGTTTGGGAATAATGATGTGATGATAATGATGCAGGTTTCTTACTGGTAGGTAGTGTACAACTGGGGAAGCGGTTAGCAAAAGTAAGAAATAATGGTCCAGGTGTCGTTCTGGACTTTTCGTGGTGGAAAAATGTTTAACCCACTTTTCCCTAGCTCATTGAATGTACCGTAATCCTCACGAAAAACAAATTATTTTTGCTGTATGTAGTGCGTAGCTTACTCCGGAATGTGCCTTACAGCAGCTGCTAATGTTACTAGCGAAGTGAGGTTAGCTAAGTTACATCCATGGGTTTCCTACAATGTGTATACCATTGGATCACTTTCTACCTTTACTTATAATTTCTACATCTAACAAAGCACCAAATATAACATGCCAGTGACCAGGCTAGGAATTTCACCATTCTGGGGGCAAGGCCACTTGGCCTTCAGTTGGGCATATTTGGTGGGGGGCACAAAGGCCACATGGGCACCAAGGCCAAAGTTAACTATACAGTAGTAGGCTATAAAAATGATCAAAGTTGTATTTAGCCTATTCACTGCAGTAGACCTGCATCATTGTATGAAACAACAAAAACATGAAACATGACATATTACATATAACTGTAAATCATCTGATCATCTAATAAAAACAGATATCTAGGCTATATATAACATTTATTTTATATGAAATCATGTATTGAACAATTTAAATTTAAGCACAGCTCATCTTTAAGAAACTCAAATAGCCTAGATGCATGCTTAGCATTTTGTGATCAGGCTACTTTCATAAACTCTTAGTCAGCTGTCTGATTTACCAATATCTAGGCGATATTTGTAACATTTATTTTGTATTTGGCCCGTTATGAAATCGTGTGGAACAATTTAAACACATTGTAAAACTCAAAGCCCAAATTTGGAGACATCAATGCATGTCAAAATTGACTGCAAATTCAAAACTGGATTACTCTGGAACGGCTAACTGTACAGGGGACTGCTTTACACCTTTATGTTCGGTAAGGTCTGCTGTTTATTCTGATATGTGGTTTGTTATGTGTTAAAAGAAGGGTTCGTAAAGTGTTCCACCGAGATGAATGGGTAGGGAGATCATGGATGCAAAACCTTCAGTAGAATGTATGATTAAATTTAATTATATTATTTACTTTTCTCGCGAACCGTTCAACACAGCAATTATCGGCTAACATCGTTTAAAAGCTGAGAAAAAGCTCTTTCATGTGACATCACTTGTGATGTCTGTGTGATGAATAGGCTACTTCAAGAGTAGTTCAACTGAGAAGAATGGGTGAATTTGGACGCACTTTCTTGCGATGTCACTTTCTCCACTGCGTAAAAGACTAAATTAATTTGCGCTGTGAATGCTAAGATTATTTTGACAGGCCGCAGGCTAAATAAAAATCGCTAATAGTAGGACACAAAGCAGAATATTGAAAGAAGGGGGCACCAAGGCCACCGTGGCCTGTAAACCTATGATTTTCAAAGGGGCTTCACGGCCAACGCAAGGGGCTACCACGGCCGTCGTGGCCGCCGTGAAATTCCTACCTGCCAGTGACAGAATAACGTATTAAGCATAATATTAAACTCACCGTTCTGTATCCGTCGTCTTCTTCTGTCCCCACAATAACTTTTCATTTGAGACTTTTTAGTCTGACTCTGTTTTTTCTGACAGCGTTTTTCTGAGACCTGACTCCACTTTTTCTGACAGCGTTTTTTCTGAGACCTGACTCCACTTTTTCTGACAGCGTTTTTTCTGAGACCTGACTCCACTTTTTCTGAGGCAGTTTGGTTTGAAGCAGTTTTATCTGAGGATGACAGAGGTTTTTCTTACGCTGAGGCAGTTTTGTCTGAAGATGACAGAAGTTTTTCTGAAGCTGAGGGAGTTTTGTCTGAAAATGACAGATGTTTTTCTGAGTATGACACCTGAGTCTGGTTTTTCTGACGCTGATGCAGTTTTGTCTGAAGATGACAGAGGTTTTTCTGACGCTGAGGCTGTTTTGTCTGAAGATGACCGATGTTTTTCTGAGTCTGACACCTGAGTCTGAGGATGTCCTAAAATGAACACCGTAACAAGGCTGATCTGACATATACAGTAGTATCTGACATATCAGGAGGCTTCAAGGCTTTTTTGCTGTTGAAATTGTAAGTAGCCCACCCTTGGGTGAACTTCGTTTTTGTAATGTGATTTGATAGTCTCTTGAGCAATGTGTTTGCTCGACCGTTTTATTGTGAGCCCTATGTGTTTAGCTTGGTTTATTGATGGCTAGCTCGCTAGCTAGTGGGGGTTTAGCGTAGTAGTCACTTGCTACCGAAGCTGCAGGGGGAGCTATGTCGTGAAAAATGCAAGCCCAAATCAGGCGAAAACCCAGAAACAGTGTAGGAATAACCAGACCTGCATAGGGCTTCTTTAATGAGCGTAACGCAGGCTATTCACAATAACTCCCAACCTTGTTCAGTTGTACGCTAACATGTAAAAAAAAACACATCGCTAAATCAAACGTTAGCGTAGGCCTATTCACAATAACTCCCAACCTTGTTCAGTTGTCACGTAAAAAAACACAGTCTGATACTGCTAAATCAAACGTTAGCGTATTCACACAATAACTCTTAAAATTGTTCAGATTTTTTTGAGAAAATTAAAGGCTGCACCTTATAAAGTATAAAGTGCACCTTATAGTGCGGAAAATACGGTAGTATAACCTGAACTGTAAATCACTTTGAGTAAAAGTATATAATGCAATGAATATAATGCAATGCAGTTCACACTCTATGTAGATAGATAGATAGATAGATAGTTAGATACTTTATTGATCCCCAAGGGGAAATTCAGGGGTCTGAGTAGCATACAGACATCACACACAACATGCACTTACAGCAGAAATGGTAAATATAAGTATAAGTATAAACATATAACCAAACTCCACTGTACACTAGAGACAGTAGGAGATAAGAAAAACTAACAAAACTAAATACTAAATATACTATATAAATTAAATGTAAAAAATCCAGTGTGCTTGAGGGTGATCAAGCATGAGACGCTTGTAGTGACAGGGCCTGTAGTTATGTGTGCATGGTGAGGTGCTCAAGAGAGTGAGTGTCATGGTGAAGGTGCAAAAGTAGTCCAACAGTAGTCCTGTAGTTCTGTGTGTATGGTAAGGTGCTCAAGAGAGTGAGTGTCATGGTGAAGGTGCAAAAAGTAGTCCAACAGTAGTCCTTTAGTTATGTGTGCATGGTAAGATGCTCAAGAGAGTGAGTGTCATGGTGAAGGTGCAAAAAGTAGTCCAACATTAGTCCAACAGTGCAATAATAAGGTCTAGAGACCAGCATAAACTAGATGTACCGCAGAGCGGTACAAAATATGACCGCCGCCCAGTCCAGCACATGTTTTCCACAAAAATAAGTCACGCTGAAAGGCATATATGATTCTAACTGTCTCACTGAATTGCATTATGCACACTCAATTCTCACTGGTATCTGCTAGACAACAAGTACCAAAACATGATTAGTTCATAGATTTCACATGTAATATACATTTTATACAACCCCACCCCCATCTTGCCTGGTCATAATTCTGAGAAATTCTTGAATTGTGTGCATGTACATGTTTATGTTTATGTGTGTGTGGGTGGGTGTGTGTGCGTGCATGTGTGTGTTTGCCTGTTTATGAGCCTGTGTGTGTGTGCATGTGCATGCATGCGTATATATGTCTACTGTGTGAGTATGTGTCATACGTACTGTAGGATTACTGTGAATGTATGTGTGTGCGTGTGTATCTGTTTATGCACATGTGTGCATATGGAATGGGTTTATATGACCCCTGGAGGCAAACATATGCAAAAAATTGGTCATCCTAGACCCTACGGTTCTTAAGATATTCACAGAAAACTTTGTCTGCCCTACCCTCCTTTCGGGGGGTCCAGTCCAGCGGGGGGGCTACAGATCAAAACAAAAAGCGATGGTTCCATGCTATCCATGTGGGGTTATATGCCCACCAAGTTTCGATGTACCCGGTCTTTCAGTGTCCCGGAATCCTTGTTGGTGTACGGTCACTAAATGTACACATACATTATTTTATTGTAAGGCCCCCCATGAACGAAAGTCCACGAAACTTGGCATGCATTCGGAGGGTGTCATAATGATCCTACACTTTCAATTTTGTGCAGTTTTGACCATGTCAGCCAGAGATATTGTGATGAAAACACCTAATGTTTTGCTTTTTAATTTTTAACTAGGTGGCGCTATACATAAAATAAGTGGTAATGGGATAGGTTGACATGCCCCCTTAAGACAACATACAAAAAAGGTGGACCTCCTAGGCCCTACGGTTCTCGAGATATTTACAGAAAACTGTCTCCGGCCACCTACAGGCCAGTTGGTGTATAGTAACATAAATTAATTTATTTTGTGGCCCCCCCATGAACGGAATTCCACGAAACTTGGCGTGCATTCAGAGGGTGTCATAATTTTTTTATTTTTTTTTTTATTTAAAGGACAGTGCACATTGATCAACATTTCTGTAAATGTGCCAGTGTTAGCCAGCAGGCTAATTTTCAACTGTAGTCCATTGGCAAGATGTTATACTAGGCACATGGTGGCTAAAAAAAAACATTAAATCACATAGCAATTGACAAACAGCAATAGAACATAATGCCATAATACTAGCTCCAATAAAACATTTAAAACATATGACATATAACCATACAGCCAAACAACCCTTAAGGGATCAATAAAGTAACCACCTATCCATCTATCTATCATACATACACCATGGGTTACAGGACAGCTAAACTATAGAGGCAGACCTACATTAATGTATTATGAGAAGTGCTCACATTTTTGTCTGCTCAAAAGCCAGTCCTTAAGATGGTGTGTGAATGGATGGTGATAGGTGGAGTTTCTAATGTCCACTGGCAATTGATTCCATAGTTTAGAGGCTCTCACAGAAAAACATAATTGGCCAAAGGAACTGGACCTAAGAGGGACTACACAGTCCCCTCTTAAGGCAGACCTTGTGGTTCTGCTGCTAGATGACTTTTGTTGTATAAAAGTGCTGAGTGGAGGGGGAGCCTTCCCATTAATGATCTTAAAAATTAGGCATGCATCACTGTGTTTTAAAATATTTTCCCAACTGAGTAGGTTATATTTGTTAAGAATGTTACAGTGGTGGTAAAGTTTTTTTTTTTTGTCCAAGACATTAAGTGCTTGTTTGTGAAGAGATAAAATAGGCCTTAATGTTGTGCTACATACCTGGGTCCAGCTTGTCATACAATATGTTACAGTAGGTGAGGGATTATCATAGTATTCATGTATAGCTTTGCTACAGGTGTTGTCAAACAGTTCCTTATATACCTAAAGTTCGCTAGGTTATATTGGGTTATTTGCACTACCTTTCTCACTTGATGTTTAAATGACAGAGTAGAGTCAAGAATAATGCCCAGATATTTAAACTGTGTAACTGTTTGAATGACCTCCCCAGACACACAGACATTGGGTTCACAGTGAGATACAGTGTTGCTTTTGCTAAAAAACATACAAACTGTCTTCTTAACATTGAGATACGACTGAGAGCAAGTAAGCCATTTACGTACACGTACCATTGTATCGCTGAGCTTGGCAGCAGCTTGGGCTTTAGTTTTTGCATGAACATATATGACTGTATCATCAGCATACATCTGTACCTCACATCCAGTGCACACTGATGGCAGGTCATTTATGTAGATGCTGAACAGAATAGGGCCCAGGACAGATCCCTGGGGTACACCAAGTTCGTTCCTCAGGGGTGGTGATGTCTCACCACTAACTCTCACACACTGAACTCTCTTTGACAGGTAAGATCTCATCCAGTCAGTAACACTGGATGAGAAATTAAAATAATACATCTTGTGGATAAGTATTTCATGGTTGACCATGTCAAAAGCTTTTTTCAAATCTAAGAAAATTGCTCCAACTACACCTCCTTTGTCCAATTTTGATTTAATGTTTTCCACAAAGAAACAATTAGCTGTCTCTGTGGAGTGATTGGCTCTAAAGCCAAATTGCATGGGGTGCAGTTTAAAAGGACTACTGTTAAGATGCTCAGTCATTTGCTCAGCCACACATTTTTCAGCGATCTTAGACATGATGGGTAAAATACTAATTGGCCTATAGTTATTCATATCAGTTGGATCTCCTGATTTATACACTGGCACAACAATGGCTGACTTCCAGTCGTTTGGGAATTTTCCCTCTTTAAAAGAGGTGTTTATGATTTTAGTAACAGGCCCTGTGAAGGAGGCAGCATGTTTCTTTAAAAACATGGAATCCAATCCAAATATGTCTTTTGATTTGGAGTTCTTAATAGAAGTAATTATAGACTTAAAGGAACCGTATGTAGGATTTTGGCCAAAACTGGTACTACAATCACTTTCAAAATACTGTAGAGCGGTGTACACCGCAGATGTGGTAACTAGAGCAGAGCTGGCAACCCATATGCCGAAACACTACTGACTTTGTGATTACTAGATAGGTGGAGGGTGGCGAATCAAGCTAAAACACAAATATGTAAACATCAACATCAGTTGAGGGCTGCAACTTCACTTTTTTAAATGACGATATCCTGGCCGGACTACTGTTGTCAGTGATATAAGTATTTGAAATTAGCATGATTTCCTAATGTCTAGTGACAAATCAGGGCCATTTTATGATTAATTTAATTACATTTCTTACATACGGTTCCTTTAACCTTGGGTTCAGAAATTTCAGTCAGAGTGAAGAATGGCTGTGATACATCAATTGGTAAGAAGTGTAGTGGACCACTTATGGGACTATGCACAGTCAATCTCACAGAATTGACAAAATGGCTATTAAGAATAGTCACTATTTCAGCTGGTTCCTTATATAGGGTACTATTGTCTTTGATCTCCAGCTGCTTTGTTGCTTTATTATGTCCTTTCCCTGTTAGTTTATGCAGACAGTCCCAGACTTGTTTATGATTACCCTTAGTGTCCCGTATGAGGTCAACAAAGAAGTTCGATTTAGCTGCCCTAATTACCTTTATTACTCTATTTCTCAAGGACACAAATATATGCCTGTCAGTCAATGAGTTGGACTTGAGAGAGTGCTTTAAAGCATTATCTCTCTCCTTCATTAATCTCCTTATGTCACTAGAGATCCAAGGGAGGGTATATCTACTATTTCCTTTAGATATGCTTTTCTTGAGGAATCACTTTGTTATGTTTTGGATTGTGGACATAAGGACATTTGTGTCATTATCCACATCTACACAAGTTATGATTTGGTCCCAGTTAATATTTTTGATTTCCCTGTCAAATTCATCAACATCACACTTGGGTATTCTTAACTGACTAGATTTGGTGTTAGGTTTTAAATGAAAGCGGGATTTAGTGAGCTTTCTGGCTATAAGAGTGAGGTTATGGTCAGACAGACCAGTGACCATATTAAAGGATTTTGTCACCCTTTCAGGTTTGTTGGTGAATATCAAGTCAATTTGAGTTTTTGAGGATGAGGTTATTCTAGTGGGCCCTTTGATTAGTTGTGTGAAATCAAATTTATTTGAGACCCGTTGCAGTGCTTTACTGGTGCCTTTGTCCTCCCAATTTACATTGAAGTCACCCATTACTAGTATTTCCTGCCCTGAGCTGCATTCCTTTAGAACAGTTTCTAATTTGTCAAAGAAAATAGCTTTTGCAGATGGAGGTCTATACACTCCAATGAGAGAAAAGGACATTTGTGGTGAAAGGCTAATGTTAAGGCAAATATGCTCAAGCTCATTCTCAGCTGAGCATTGAACCTCTTTACATGATATATGGTCTTTGATGTATAACAGTAACCCCCCACCTTTGCCAACCTTTCTATCTTTCCTAAAAGCATTATAGCCAGCAATAT